>NC_056446.1:29631415-29833915 GCF_018296145.1 Oncorhynchus tshawytscha
TCATTATTACGCACACCTGTCACCATCATTATGTGCACCTGTGCCTCATCAGACTCACCTGGACTTCATCACCTTCTTGATTACCTTCTCTATATCTGTCACACCCTTTGGTTCCTTCCCCAGGCGTTATTGTTTCTGTTTCTTGTCATGGTTTGCACAGAAGGACAAGTTGACCAATAGAATTGATCAACTTTTGTACTATGGGGGATAGTAGATTGACATAGGCTAGTGATTTTGATGATTGTTAGGTCCACTCATCTTGTTGGCTGATAAAAGTAGACTAAATGTGGACAGTTCTAACATCTTCAATATGCACCTTAGAATTTGGTAAGAGGGAAGAGCGCAGTTGCATCCCTGATATGTCTGTCTTCATTCACTTGTAGCCTACTTCTTAGCTGAAATGTCTGTGAGAAGGACCCAATCACGTGACAGGAATTGGCTCATAAGAATGTAGATATCTGACAGAGCCATGTGAGTGAGAGGTGCTTCACAGCATGGCAGCCGGGAGAAGGGAATTATAATTATTATATTCAGCCCAAGGGCACAACGGCCACTTTGGCCGCAATAGGCATGGATTTTTTTGAGTTGCATTGCGGCCACACAAGGGGGATGTTGCCGGGAAATTTGAGGCCTGGTGAGAACATTATCAAGTGCTTGTCAAATTGTGAATGAAAGACTGATGAAGTGTGTGCAGCTTGCACATGAAACAAATCAAAGCTCATGCCTTTCATGGGACTCTGATTATTTGAAAAAAGTCACATCATGCAGCCCTAGAATGTACAAAAAATACAAACATATAGCCCAATGCTTGTATCACAACTAAAGTTGCATAAAAATCTAAATGAAGCTTATAGGAGGACCAGTTTCTTTGTTAACCGCTCAACACAGAATAGCCTCATGTTTGCACTTCCTTAGAAATTTTTGGGAAAAAATATTGTTTCTATTTTATTAAGCTTTGATCAATTGTATTCTTAATACTATAAAACAAATCTTGTCTGCTAAATGAACTAGTGTAGCCCACAGCCATATGACCTAACATAAGGACAACTAAGAGTATATGCTATTCTGTTCTTCTTAAAACTACATTTTCTTCATATCATGTTTCTTTAAACCTGTTTAAAATAAATAATGGATTTATTGTGATGGTGTAGGCTATATTACATGGATTTATTGTGATGGTGTAGGCTATATTACATGGATTTATTGTGATGGTGTAGGCTATATTACATGGATTTATTGTGATGGTGTAGGCTATATTACATGGATTTATTGTGATGGTGTAGGCTATATTACATGGATTTATTGTGATGGTGTAGGCTATATTACATGGATTTATTGTGATGGTGTAGGCTATATTACATGGATTTATTGTGATGGTGTAGGCTATATTACATGGATTTATTGTGATGGTGTAGGCTATATTACATGGATTTATTGTGATGGTGTAGGCTATATTACATGGATTTATTGTGATGGTGTAGGCTATATTACATGGATTTATTGTGATGGTGTAGGCTATATTACATGGATTTATTGTGATGGTGTAGGCTATATTACATGGATTTATTCGACTTTTTAAAATGTAGATGTTCCAAAGTTCTTCATCAGTGGCTTGTGGGCTATGTGTGGAATCCAGGATAAGCTAAACGTCCTTATGTTAATTAACGGTCAATTACCGTGAGACCGGCAGTTATATGCTTGACCATCAACGGCTGACATTTCATGCCCGCCACAGCCCTACCCTAACCATCGATTTTTGAATTTTTGATGCTACCTGACTGTTTAGCTTTCCTTTTGGTGATTATTAGAGAGTTGACACAGTCAAGAAACTCTATGAATGTAGGTCCATTATCATGTATGTACAGTTTAAATTTGGCTTTAGTTATTTGAAAGTATATTGAATTGGTCAATATTTCAATATACTCAAACCACCTGCGGGCCGGATTGGACCCCCTCACGTGCCAGGTGAGTGGGTCTTATGTTTGACGTCCCTGGGCTCTGGAGGGTTGGGGCTAGGGGTTGTTTCTGGACAGGCCATGGGTATTATGGTAGCTCAGTCACTCACTCATTCATTAACCACTCTCACTCACTCACTCACTCACTCACTCACTCACTCACTCACTCACTCACTCACTCACTCACTCACTCACTCACTCACTCACTCACTCTTGTACTGTCTACAAATGTTAATAGCTGTCAAACACTTGCTTCCTCTGTCCTTGGGAAAATCTCAATTGCATTTCCTCGATTCGTCTCCTCTACCCCATTGGTCTGATCCAATGGGTTTTGAGAAAGAGGCGAGAATATGAGGATTATAGGAATTGGAATTGAGATTCTCCCCTAGTTTCCTCCATTCCTCACCTTCCTCTCAAAGCACATTGGGGTAGAGGAGTGAAGGCTTCTCCCCTCGGGATCCAATGCACTTTCAAAGAGAGGCAATGTCACGTTCTGACCATCGTTCTTGTGTGTTTTCCTTGTTTTAGTGTTGGTCAGGACGTGAGCTGGGTGGGCATTCTATGTTGTGTGTCTGGTTTGTCTATTTCTATGTTTGGCCTGATATGGTTCTCAATCAGAGGCAGGTGTTAGTCATTGTCTCTGATTGGGAACCATATTTAGGTAGCCTGTTTTGTGTTGGGTTTTGTGGGTGATTGTTCCTGTCTTTGTGGCACCAGATAGGACTGGTTCGGTTTGTTCACGGTTCTTGTTTTGTAGATTGTTGTATTTTCATCTTTATTAAAGATGTACAAAACTAACCACGCTGCATTTTGGTCCGCCTCTCTTTCACCAGAAGAAAACCGTTACAGGCAAGGAGTGGAGAAAATAAAAACAGAGGAAGCAAGTTTTTGACAGCTAGTTGTTTATCTATTCCATTCTTCAGGAATGTTTAGCATGGCTATAAATGATATAGAAGTTGGCTAAAGCACAAACAGACCTGAATACTAGGCATAACAAAGAAATATGCGGTGTCCAATTTTCATGTGACATTTTCAATTACATGTAAATGTTGTGTTGATGCTAGGTGGAGTTATGGTGTCATTATGCCTATTTAGAGACTTTTATTCACATGTGAAGTTGCACTACACATGTGAAGTTGCAAAAAACATTCTAATGTACAGTGCATTCGGAAAGTATTCAGACCCCTTGACTTTTCACAATTTGTTACGTTGCAGCCTTATTCTAAAATGTGTTAAATATTTTTTCCCTCACAAATCTACAAACAATACCCCATAACAACAGAGTGAAAACATGTTTTTTGTAATTTTAGCTAGGTATTCAGACTCTTTGTTATGAGACTTGAAATTGAGCTCTGGTGCATCCTGTTTCCATTGATCATCCTTGAGATGTTTCTACAATTTGATTGGAGTGCACCTGTGGTAAATTCAATTGATTGTACATGATTTGGAAAGGCACATACCTGCCTATACAGTGCCTTGCAAAAGTATTCACCCCCCTTGGCGTTTTTCCTATTTTGTTGCATTACAACCTGTAATTTAAATAGATTTTTATTTGGATTTCATGTAATGGATAAACACAAAATAGTCCAAATTAGTGAAGTGAAATTAAAAAAATAACTTGTTTAAAAAAAATACATTAAAAAAAGTGGTGTGTGCATATGTGTTCACCCCTAAATAAGATCTGGTGCAACCAATTACCTTCAGAAGTCACATAATTAGTTAGATTGCACACAGGTGGACTTTAAGTGTCACATGATCTCAGTATATATACACCTGTTCTAAAACGCCCCAGAGTCTCCAACACCACTAAGTGAGCGCCACCACCAAGCAAGCGGCACCAGGAAGACCACTGAGCTCTCCAAACAGCTCAGGTACAAAGGTGGGGAGAAGTACTGATCAGGGTTGGGTTGTAAAAAATATCTGAACCTTTGAACATCCCACGGAGCACAATTAAATACATTATTAAAAATTGGAAAGAATATGGCACCACAACAAACCTGCCAAGAGAGGGCCGCCCACCAAAACTCACGGACCAGACAAGGGGGGAATTAATCAGAAAGGCAACAAAGAGACTAAATATAACCCTGAATGAGCTGCAAAGCTCCAAGGCGGGATTGGAGTATCTGTCCATAGGACCATTTTAAGCCGTACAGTCCACAGAGTTGGGTACTTATTTTTTTATTTGACCTTTATTTAACAAGGCAAGCCAGAAAAGAACACATTCTTATTTTCAATGATGACCTAGGAACAGCAGGTTAACTGTCTTGTTCAGGGGCAGAAAGACAGATTTTTACCTTGTCATCTCAGGGATTCAAACTTGCAACCTTTCGGTTACTAGTCCAACGCTCTAACCACTAGGCTACCTGCCGTCCTTGCCGGGTTTAAGGAAGAGTGGCCAGAAAAAAGTCATTGCTTAAAGATAAAAATAAGCAAACACATTTTGGTGTTCGCCAAAAGGCATGTGGAAGACTCTCCAAACATATGGAAGAAGGTACTCTGGTCAGAGGAGACTAAAATTGAGCTTTTTGTCATCAAGCAAAACGCTATGTCTGGCGCAAATCCAACACCTCTCATCACCCCGAGAACACCATCCCCAAGCATGGTGGTGGCAGCATCATGCTGTGGGGATGTTTTTCATCGGCAGGGACTGGGAAACTGGTCAGAATTGAAGGAATGATGGATGGCACTAAATACAGGGCAATTCTTGAGGGAAACCTGTTTCAGTCTTCCAGAGATTTGAGATGGGTACAGAGGTTCAACCTTCCAGCAGAACAATGACCCTAAGCATACTGCTAAAGCAACAACAAGTGGTTTAAAGGGAAATATTTAAATGTCTTGGAATGGCCTAGTCAAAGCCCAGACCTCAATCCAATTGAGAATCTGTGGTATGACTTAAAGATTGCTGTACACCAGGGGAACCCATCCAACTTGAAGGAGCTGGAGCAGTTGTGCCTTGAAGAATGGGCAAAAATCCCAGTATTTAGATGTGCCAAGCTTATAGAGACATAACCCAAGAGATTTGCAGCTGCAATTGCTACAAAAGGTAGCTCTACAAAGTATTAACTTTGGGGGTGAATAGTTATGGGCGCTCAAGTTCTGTTTTTTTTGTCTTATTCTTGTTTATTTCACAACAAAAATATTTTGCATCTTCAAAGTGGTAGGCATGTGCAAATCAAATGACACAAACCCCCCAAAAATATATTTTAATTCCAGGTTGTAAGGCAACAAAATAGGAAAAATGCCAAGGTGGGTGAATACTTTCACAAGCAACTGTATAAGGTCCCACAGTTGACAGTGCATGTCAGAGCAAAATCCAAGCCATGAGGTTGAAGGAATTGTCAGTAGAGCTCAGAGACAGGATTGTGTCGAGGCACAGATCTGGGGAAGGGTACCAAAATATTTCTGCAGCATTGAAAGTCCAAGAAGACAGTCGGCTCCATCATTCTTAAATGGAAAAAGTTTGGCACCACCAAGACTCTTCCTAGAGCTGGCCACCTGGTCAAACTTAGCAATCGGTGGAGAATGGCCTTGGTTAGGGAGGTGACCAAGAACCCGATGGTCACTCTGACATTGCTCCAGAGTTCTTCTGTGGAGATGGGAGAACCTTCCAGAAGGATAACCATCACTGCAGCACTCCACCAATCAGGCTTTTATGGTAGAGAGGCCAGGCGAAAGTCACTCCTCAGTAAAAGGCACGTCAGCCCACTTGGAGTTTTCCAAAAGGCACCTAAAGGACTCTCAGACCATGAGAAACAAGATTCTCTGGTCTGTCGATGCCAGCATTGAACTCTTTGGCCTGAATGCCAAGCGTCACATCTGGAGGGAACCTGGCACCATCCCTATGGTGAAGCATGGTTGTGGCAGCATCATGCTGTGGGGATGTTTTTCAGCAGCAGGGACTGGGAGACCAGTCAGGTCCAAAGGAAAGATGAATGGAGCAAAGTACAGAGAGATCCTTGATGAAAACCTGCTCCAAAGCGCTCACGACCTCATACAGGGGCGATGGTTCACCTTCTAACACGACAATGACCCTAATCCCACAGCCAAGACAACGCAGGAGAGGCTTTGGGACAAGTCTTTGAATGTCATTGAGTTCCCCAGGCAGAGCCCAGAGCTGAACCCGATCCAACATCTCTTGAGAAACCTGAAAATTGCTGTGCAGTGACGCTCCCCATCCAACCTGACAGAGCTTCAGAGGATCTGCATAGAAGAATAGGACAACCCCCCCAAATACAGGTGTGCTAAGCTTGTAGAGTCATACCCAAGAAGACTCGAGGTTGTAATTGCTGCCAAAGGTGTTTCAAAAAAGTACTGAGTGAAGGGGCTGAATACTTATGTAAATATAATATTTTTATTTTTTTATACATTTGCACAAATTTCACTTTTTTAAAACTTTGTTTGTTTTTATGGGGTATTGTGTGTAGAATAATGAGAAGGAAAAAAACCGAATTCATCCATTTTAGAATGAGGATGGTAACTAGGGATGCACGATATATCGGTAAGCATATCGTAATCGGACAATATTAGCTAAAATTGCCAACATCAGCCCGATGTCTAGTTTAACGCCAATGTGCAAAACCGATGTCAAAGCTTACGTGCATACCGATATAGGTTAGAGAGATGACGTAATGATGCCACGAAAAATATAGCGCTACACGTGCAACACAGTATTCCTAACCTAGCCCACAATGTCTGCTGTGTGGAACGAGCAGTCAACAAGTCGAGCAGTCATTTGAAAGTGTAATTAATAATGGATTTCATTGCCCTTGACAATCAACCGTTCTCTGTGGTGGATTATGTTGGCTTTCGCCAACTGGTAGAGCACCGGTACACTCTACCAAGTAGGCACTATTTTTCAGATGTTGCCCTACCGGAGTTACACAGTATTGAAACTCACATTCATGAGCTACTTGCTATGGGCGTCACTGCTATTAGCTTCACGACTGACATTTGGCACAGCGATGTCAGCCCCATGAGCATTGTGAGTCGACGAGGATTTCACAGTGTGTCGACGAGGATTTCGTACTGAGGAAAGCCGTATTGCATGCTCAAGAATGTGCTCGTTCTCATACCGCTGCTGCCATTTCAATGGCATTTGAGAACATGTTTGAAACTTGGAAACATGAACACCCCTGGCTCCATTCAAACAACTGACTGGAGAAATAAGCTCAACTGTGTCTGCAGCAGAAGTGATACCCTGTCATGTTATTGAAACGCCTGATCAACAAAAATGCCAACACAGACCGTCGGGTTAACTTGGAGAAGTACTTTACTAGAGGCTGTGAACAAGCAATTCGGTGGCATTCTCTCTGAGCCAATACTGTGTCTCCACCATGGTCGATGCTAGGTACAAGGACCGCTACTTCGATGCAGACAAGAAACAGGGTTTAATGAAATGTTAGACACAGCTGGACAAGATGGAAACGGACACAGTGACAGTGAAGCTCCGAGGAAGAGAGGCCACGGACAGACAGAGTTGAAACTTCACTGCTTGTCATGTATGATGAAATCCTGGTTGAGACTGGTTGAGACTGAACAAATGAACAACGAATCAGCACAGCAAGTAAGTGAAATAAATAGGTTTTGATTATGTTTTACTGGTAATGGGGACATAAGTAAATGCCAACAAAATAACTTTTTGGTCAGTGTGTGTGTGTGTGTGTGTGTGTTTCAACTATATAACTGTACTAGCATGCTTAAAAGGCCGCTAAAATTAAAAATAATGGTTATCGGTATCAGTATCATTTTTTTTGGCAAGGAAAGTATTGGATATTTTTTTGGATGATAAGTAAAAAAAATGTCCCTAGCTGTAACGTAACAAAATGTGGAAAAAGTCAAGGGGTCTGAATACTTTCCGAATGCACTGTACAGTATATCAAACCATTTAGAAAATTTGATCCTGATTTCACAAGTTTGCACAAGATTTCACAAGTATTTATAGAAAGACCCATTGATGCCTCTATTAATGATCGTACTATTGTGCTCAAAACATGCAATTGTAAAGTCTAAGAGGACTGGATATCTTCTGACCTGGGTATCAAAGTGTTCAGAAAGAGAGTAATTGGTGAGTACAGTAAGAGTTCTGATTGGCTCAACAGAATGATTGGTGGGTGAAGTGAAACGTCAGCGTCCTGATTGGCTAAACTGGGTGATTGGCAGGTTGACTGACCTGTGGCCGTGGGTGTCCTGTGACAAGACAGGTGAGTTCAAGGGTCTCTCCCTCCCGGATTGTGTACACCCGCTCCGCGTGGCGCTCCTCCTCAACGTTACAGGCGTGGCCCGAGTGGACGATGCGGACCGTAGGGGGCGCTGTAGAGGACAAACAGAACAGTTAGTACATCTCAATCATTACAAGAAGAAAGTCAAAGCTGCAACGTCCAAATTAATTCACACAATTCACATTGGAAATCCTATACCGTATAACTGGGGAATTAACATTTTGTGAATATTTTGAGTAAAAAACTGCGTGAAGAATTGAGAGAAGAGATATTTTATTTATTTCTATGTACTTCTCCTCAGCTTTTTGGATAACATTGTACTGTGTATCTGTATCCCTTCTCTCTCTTTAATTTGACAAACCTGGGTAAATCTGAATCGATCCAGACGCCATCTGCATGAGCTCACAGAGACAGGGTTTCAGTTTTAACAGAGTCAGAAGAGTAGTGCTGAGACACACACACACACACACACTAGAGTTGTGCGACTGACTAGGTATCCCCTTTTCCTAACACACACACACACACACACACACACACACACACACACACACACACACACACTTCACCCATTGATTTCTGCCCGTTTAATGCAATAATCACCCAAATTGGCCCTCTTCTCATACACACAATGTAATATCTGTGAGGTCTTTGGCCTGATTTTCACAGTTATGGATTCTGCTTTGTTTTGAGGATGATGGTTCAAATGAACAGCATCTGCAGGTATCATGCCTATTAACCTATATTTGATAGCATTGCAGGTAGTCTGTCCTCATTAAACATCAAAACACCTAAAACAAATGTCTAAATCCAACAACCCAGGAGCACGCAGAATCACTTTTAGTGGAAACAGTCTGGAAACACTCTGGAGTTTCTATTTGACAAATTGAGGTATGTTTATGCCCGTTTCGTTTGTTTCCGTTTAAGAAGGGTTTTTCAACAGAATCGGCACAATGAATACACCCCTGGTCACCCGCAAACACAGTTCACTTTCATAGCAGCCACATACAAACAGCTTGCTGTATATGTAATTCCTTGTCCCACCTATGTATGCGTTCTCCTCCTCCTTTTCCCTTCACTTGTGGACTTCAGTGCACAACACATCAGATGTCTGTTACCAGGCAAAAAAAACTTTCCCAAGCCAAACCTTCATATCATGACTGCTAACCGCTACACACAGTCTACATTGTTTTCATGTCATAGTCAACACATCTACTACAACTAACACTTTAGTAAACTCGCTACAATCCTACAGTACAGTGTACAGTCAGCAGCAAGTAGTTAAGCAGTTACACTTGTGGGCCCCGGTAGCAATAAATTAATAAAACCAAAACCTTACCTTGATTTGGAAGAGCTCCAGTGTTGGATAGCCATAGCCAGCTAGCTAACATAACATCCCTCTGTTTGAGCAGGGTGTTTTGAGTAGGCTAAATGAACTAGCTACATTCCATGCTAGCTAAGTAATACTGTATCTAGTATCTATTTCTGTCTCTCTCTCCTTAATTTTGGAAGAAATGAATTTGTTCAAAACTGTTAAATTGTTGTTCTCTCTTTTTGAGTCAACTACTCACCACAGTTTATGCACTGCAGTGCTAGCTAGCTGTAAGTTATGCTTTCAGAACTAGACTCATTCTCTGATACTTTGATTGGGTGGACAACATGTCAGTTCATGCTGTCATAATTAAATCAAATCAAATTGTATTTGTCACATGTGCCGAATACAACTGGTGTAGACCTTATAGTGAAATGCTTACTAAAGAGCCCCTAACCAACAGTGCAGTTTCAAAAAATACAGATATGGATAAGAGATAAAAGTAACAAGTAATTAAAGAGCAGCAGTAAAAAATAACAATATATACAGGGCGGTGCCGGTACAGAGTCAATGTGAGGTGGCACCGGTTAGTTGAGGTAGTATGTACATGTAGGTAGAGTTAATTAAAAGTGACTATGCATAGATGACAACAGAGAGTGGCAGTGGTGTGGGATGCAAATAGTCTTGGTAGCCATTTGACTAGATGTACAGGAGTCTTATGGCTTGGGAGTAGAAGCTGTTTAGAAGCCTCTTGGATCTAGACTTGGCGCTCCGGTACTGCTTGCCATGCAGTAGCAGAGAGAACAGTCTATGATTAGGGTGGCTGGAGTCTTTGAACATTTTTAGGGCCTTCCTCTCACACGGCCTGGTATAGAGGTCCTGGATAGCGGGAAGCTTGGCCCCAGTGATGTACTGGGCCGTTCGCACTACCCTCTCTAGTGCCTTGCGGTCAGAGGCTAAGCAGTTGCCATACCAGGGTTAGAGTCCCGCTCCTTGAAAGTGGCAGCTCTAGCCTTTAGCTCAGTGCGGATGCTGCCTGTAATCCATGGCTTCTGGTTGGGGTATGTACATACGGTCAGATGTGCTGTACTCCTCAATGCCATTGGAGGAATCCCAGAACATATTCCAGTCTGTGCTAGCAAAACAGTCCTGTAGCTTAGCATCTGCTTCATCTGACCACTTTTTTATTGATCTAGTCACTGGTACTTCCTGCTTTCATTTTTGCTTGTAATCAGGAATCAGGAGGATGGAATTATGGTCAGATTTGCCAAATTACTGTATAAGTCTATGGAAGGGGGTGAGAACCATGAGCCCTCCTTGGTTTTGTATTGAAGTCAATGTACCCAGAGGAGGACAGAAGCTAGCTGTTCTCCGGCTACACCATGGTGCTACCCAACAGAGTGCTACTGGGGCTGTGGCAGATCTTCATTGCACAACAGTGTGTTGATGACGTTATCATATCTAGTATAGTTTCATCTAAAAAATATAACATTTTTTGTTTCACTTTTTTCTTTTTCTGAAATTCACTGAGGAGGATAGTCCTCCCCCCCTCATCTGAGGAGCCGCCACTGCTTTACAGCTAATTGTCCCTCTCTGCAGTAGATCTAACTCATCCAGTTGTAACTCTACTACTCTACAGAGCTTGCTCGTAGCTGTCCATCCTCATGTGATTACAGCACAGGTGTGTGTTGTTTTTCTCTCTCTTCCTTACGCTCAGCCGGGCATGTTGATGGTGATGAAGAATGATGCTGCCCATGGTTCACCCCCGTGTAGAGAAAAATACACACACACAGACACACACACACACATACACACACACACACATATATATATAAATATATATGTGTGTGTATGTGTGTGTGTGTGTCTGTGTGTGTGTATTTTTCTCTGAAGCTATATATATATATATATATGAGAGATATGAGAGAGAGAGACCAAAGCAGGGTGGAGGAGGGGCAGATCAGGTCAAAAGCCCATGTCTGGGCTTTAGTATGGGAGCCTGGGGATGCACGCTTGGCCCACTGGGCCGTGAAGGATGGGGTCGGATGAATTTGACCGCTAGAGGCTGATCATAGGTCAGTATGTGTTTCTCCCTCGAATGGTTAAGTTTAGGATGTGGAAGGTTAGCTGGGCCCAGATCTGGGTAAAAGAAGCTTCAGTGCCAGGCCATGAGTAGTGAACAACACTAGGGTAAAACCTCAAATTGGTTATAATCAGACAGGAAAATACAGTTCCTTTTACTGCATCAGTGTGGTTTCCTGCTCTAGAATACTCAGTAGACTCAGACAACCTAAAGCAGAGATTCACATTGGGCCCTAGATCGCTTCGGTCTCACAACACACTAATGAGACTAAGCGAGTCTGCTAAACGCTAATCCGCTAGACGCTAGCCTGCTAGATGTTAACCACACACCCTCCTCTTACTGCACTACTGTGACTGTTCCCTCACTGTCTTCTTCTACTCAGCTAGTTAGCATAATGCCCTTAAGCAGAATTTAGCTCACTAACTGCTACATAGATTTATTAAATAACACTGAGATTGATGCTAACAGGAAATGCTAACAAGTCATCCACATGGACAGAGCCTGCAGTGGGTCTCTCCATTAGGAGATGAATCTGCCAGCAGTGTATTCCAGAGGATTGAAAGCCCTGGCTGAGTGGAGAAACGCTTCACACATGGCTGCCACTTAAATCAAAAGGCTTAGGAGAAGACCCTGGGGCGCCAGGCAACATGGTGCTAATGCAATTTACTCCAATAGGCCAGTTATTCTACAACATGCTATCAGTCCTGAGATGAGTACAGAGTTGGGAGAGGAAAACTGGAAAAACACACGTAATGATTTATCCTCACAGGTAGAATAACTAGATACAGTATGTAAGTAGACTAACTAGATAGTCTACCCACATACTGTATCTATCTAGTTAGTCTACTCACATACTATATCTAGTTAGTCTACCAACATATTGTATCTAGTTAGTCTACCCATATACTGTATCTAGTTATTATATCTACATACTGTATATATCTAGTTAGTCTACCCACATACTGTATCCAGTTATTCTATCTACATACTGCATATATCTCGTTAGTCTACCAACATACTGTATCTAGTTATTCTAACTAGATATATGCAGTATATAGATAGAATAACTGGATACAGTATGTGGGTAGACTAACTAGATACAGTATGTGAGTAGACTAACTAGATACAGTATGTGAGTAGACTAACTAGATACAGTATGTGAGTAGACTAACTAGATACAGTATGTGGGTAGACCAACTAACTAGATGTAGTATGTGGGTAGACTAACTAACTAGATGCAGTATGCGAGTAGACTAACAAACTAGATACAGTATGTGGGTGGACTAACTAGATAGATACAGTATGAGGTAGACTAACTAGATATATACAGTATGTAGATAGAATAACTAGATACAGTATGTGGGTAGAATAACTAGATACAGTATGTGGGTAGAATAACTAGATACAGTATGTGGGTAGAATAACTAGATACAGCATGTGGGTAGACTAACTAGATACAGTATGTGGGTAGACTAACTAGAATCAGTATGTGGGTGGACTAACTAGATACAATATGTGGGTAGAATAACTAGATATATACAGTATGTGGGTAGAATAACTAGATATATACAGTATGTGGGTAGACTAACTAGATACAGTATGTGGGTGGACTAACTAGATAAGGTATGTGGGTAGACTAACTAGATACAGTATGTGGGTGGACTAACTAGATACAGTATGTGGGCGGACTAACTAGATACAGTATGTGGGTGGACTAACTAGATACAGTAGGTGAGTAGACTAACTAGATACAGTATGTGGGTAGACTAACTAGATGACTAACTATACACAGTATGTGTTTAGAATAATTAACTATATACAGTATGTGGGTAGACTAACTAGATACAGTATGTGGGTAGACTAAAGTAATGGGTAGACTGAAGTAATAGCACAGAAGGATATGGCAGCCTTTTTAAGTTCCAGTAACCAATTGTTCTATTGTGTATGTTTTTTTGTTGTTGTTATTTGTAACTTGTTTTGTGCGTAATGTTTCTGCCACAGTGTCTTACGACCGAAAATAGCTTCTTAATACCAGGGCAGCGATTACTGACTGCAGGAATTCTTCTTCTTCAACGACTCGGACGGGAAGGATTTACTCCAGACACCCTACAAGGCTCTCATTCCCATCGTTCGCAGGAGGAAAAGACAGAGATATCGTGGATGACGATCCGGGTGCCTTGTAAGTATCCGTCACCGAGTGGGTAATCTACCTTTACCATGGGTCCTATTAGCCAACGTACAATCAATCAATAATAAAATAGATGAACTACGAGCACGTATATCCAATCAACGGGATATTAAAAACTGTAATATCTTATGTTTCACTGAGTCGTGGCTGAACGACGACATGATTAACATACAGCTGGCGGGTTTTAAGCTTTCTCGGCAGGATAGAACAGCTGCCTCTGGTAAGACAAAGGGAGGCGGCCTATTTATATGTGTAAACAACAGCTGGAGCCCGAAATCTAAGGAAGTCTTGAGGTTTTGCTCGCCTGAGGTAGAGTATCTCATGACAAGCTGTAGACCACACTATCTACCAAGAGAGTTTATATCGATATTTTTAGTAGCTGTCTATATACCACCGCAGACTTAAGCTGGCACTAAGACCACACTCAATGAGCTGTATACGGCCATAAGAAAACAAGAAAACGCTCATCCAGAGGCGCCGCTCCTAGTGGCCGGGGACTATAAATGCAGGAAAAATCAAATCAGTTTTACCTCATTTCTATCAGCACGTTAATTGTGCAACCAAAGGGGAAAAAACTCCACCTTTACTCAACACACAGAGACATGTACAAACAGGACTGTTTTGCTAGCACAGAATGGAATATGTTCCGGGATTCTTCCAATGGCATTGAGGAGTACACTGTCAATGGCTTCATCAATAAGTGCATCGATGACATCGTCCCACAGTGACCGTACGTACATACCCCAACCAGAAGTCATGGATTACAGGCAAGATCTGCACTGAGCTAAAGGGTAGAGCTGCTGCTTTCAAGGAGCGGGACTCTAATCCGGAAGCAAGAAATCCTGCTATGCCCTCCGACGAACCATAAAACAGGCAAAGCATCAATACAGGAATAAGACTGAATTGTACTACACCGGCGCCGACGCTCGCTGGATGTGGCAGGGATGCAAACTATTACAGACTACAAAGGGAAGCACAGCCACGAGCTGCCCAGTGACACGAGCCTACCAGAGAAGTTAAATTACTTCTACACTCGCTTCTATGCAAGCAACACTGAAACATGCATGAGAGCACCAGCTGTTCTGTGTGAAGACTGTGTGATCACACTCTCTGTAGCTGATGTGAGTAAGCCCTTTAAACAAGTCAACATTCACAAGGCCGCAGAGGCAGAGGGATTACCAGGATGTGTACTCCGAGCTTGCACTGACCAACCGGCAAGTGTCTTCACTGACATTTTCAACCTGTCCCTGATTGAGTCTGTAATACCAACATGTTTGAAGCAGACCACCATAGTCCCTGTGCCCAAGAACACTAAGGTAACCTGCCTAAATGACTACCGACCTGTAGCACTCACGTCTATAGCCATGAAGTGCTTTGAAAGGGTGGTCATGGCTCACATCGACACCATTATCCCAGAAACCCTAGACCCACTCCAATTTACATACCGCCCCAACAGATCCACATATGATGCAATCTTTATTGCACTCAACACTGCCCTTTCCCACCTAGACAAAATGAACACTATTTTGCTATTCATTGACTACAGCTCAGCGTTCAAGACCAAAGTGCCCACAAAGCTCATCACTAAGCTAAGGTCCCTGGGGCTAAACACCTCCCTCTGCAACTGGATCCTGGACTTCCTGATGGGCAGTCCCCAGGTGGTAAGGGTGTGTTAGTGATTAGTGAAGCTGTTTTTCAGTCTCTCGGTCCCGGCTTTGATGCACCTGTACTGACCTTGCCATCTGGATGGTAGCAGGGTGAACAGGCAGTGGCTCAGGTGGTTGTTGTCCTTGATGATCTTTTTGGCCTTCCTGAGACATTGGGTGCTGTAGCTGTCCTGGAGGGCAGGTATTTTGCTCCCGGTGATGCATTGTGCAGACCACACCACCCTCTGGAGAGCCCTTTACAGTTGGCACTATGCATTGGGGCAGGTAGCGTTCTCCTGGCATCTGCCAAACCCAGATTCGTCCGTCGGACTGCTAGATCGTGAAGCGTGATTCATCACTCCAGAGAATGCCTTTTCAATGCTCCAGAGTCCAATGGCGGAGAGCATTACACCACTCCAGCCGATGCTTGGCATTGCACATGGTGATCTTAGGCTTGTGTGCGGCTGCTCGGCGATGGAAACCATATTTCATGAAGCTCGCGACAACCAGTTATTGTGCTGACGTTGCTCCCAGAGGAAGTTTGGAACTTGGTAGTGAGTGTTGCAACCGAGGACAGACAATTTTTACCCGCTACGCCAGGCTTGGGCAATTCCAGTCCTCGGGGGCCTGATTATTGTCACACTTTTCCCTCATCCTTAGCAAACTGATGTAAACTAATTGCATTTTTAACTGAAGATCATGATTAGTTGATTATTGGAGTCGGGTGTGTTAGCTGGGGTTGGGGCAAAAGTGTGAAACCAATCAGGCCCCGAGGACTGGAGTTGCCCAGGCCTGCGCTACGCGCTTCAGCACTCGGCGGTTCCGTTCTGTGAGCTTGTGTGGCCTACCACTTCATGGCTGAGCCGTTGTTGCGCATAGATGTTTCCACTTCTCAATAACAACACTTACAGTTGACCGGGGCAGCTTTGCTCAGAAATTTGACAAACTGACTTGTTGGAAAGGTGTCATCCTATGACGGTGCCACGCTGAAAGTCACTGAGTTCTTCAGTAAGGCCATTCTAATGCCAATGTATGTCTATGGAGGTTGCATGGATGTGTGCTTGATTTTATACACCTGTCAATTTGAAGGGGTGTCCACATACTTTTGTAAATATAGTGTATGTAGGGAAGACTAACAAACTAACTATGTACAGTAACCTATGTAGGGTACAGTAACTAACTATGTACAGTAACCTATGTAGGGTAGACTAACTATGTACAGTAACCTACGCATTGTAGACTAACTTTGTACAGTAACCTATGTACTGTAGGGTATATGGAGTAGCAGTCACAATGAGGCTAACTGCTCTAGTATAAGGGTAAGCTGTGTTTCTCTCAGGATGTTGTATCATAATTCCCTCACACGCACACGTGCACACACACACGCACGCACGCATACACACACACACACACTCACCTCTGTGGTGTGGTGCTATAAATGGAAGAGGGCTGGGAGCAGGGGGAACAGAAGGAGTAGCAGGAACAGGGGGAACAGAAGAAGTAGGAGGGACAGGAGGAGTAGGAGCAGGAGGGATGGGTGGAGTAGGAGGAACAGGAGTAGAAGGAGGAAAAGGGGGGAAATTATGAGCAGGAGGATCAGGAGCAACAGGAGGAACAGGAGGAGCAGGAGTAGAAGGAGGAATGGAAGGAAAATGAGGAAAATGATGAGCAGGAGGAGTAGGAGGAACAGGAGGAGCAGGAGTAGAAGGAGGAACAGAAGGAGCAAGAGTAGTAGGAACAGGTAGAGCAAGTGTAATAGGAACAGGAGAAGCAGGACTATTAGGAGGAACAGCAGGAAAAGGAGGAAAAGGATGAGCAGAAGGAACAGGAGGAGTAGGAGCAGGAGGGACAGGTGGAGAAGGAGGAGTAGGGGTAGGAGGAACAGGAGGAGTAGGAGGGACAGGTGGAGTAGGAGTAGAAGGAGGAACAGGAGGAGCAAGAGTAGTAGGAACAGGTGGAGCGAGAGTAGTAGGGGGAACAGAAGGAAAATTAGGATAAGGATGAGCAGGAGCAACAGGAGGATTGGAGGAACAGGATGAGCAGGAGGAACAGGAGGAGCCGGAGGAGTAGGAGGAGCAGGGGTCCCATCGGACAGATAGCCTGGCCCTCCCTGTACCTATCCCACTGAGGGGAGACAGAGACAGCTTTATCCATACACAATGGAGTGATTAAATGAGATTTTGCTAAAGCAGGCCTGTCACCATGGCCCTGGCCTAGCAGAGACAGAGAGGCACAGAGAGAGACAGAGGGGGTTCTTCGCAGAGACAAAGACTTTACATTTGATAAACCAATGAATGTGAAAAAAGTCCAAACAGCTGGGGCTTGTTGATGCTGAGCTTAGTGTCTTCAGACCAGCCCCTCAAGGCTATTAACCATGTTGTGCTAGCTTCCTGGCCCTGCTGGGCTTCTTATCGTGTGTGTGTGTCTCAGAGCGAGAGAGCGATCCTGTGCACTCAGGAACAATATCAGTATACAATGCCTAGTTTCTCTTTATATCTTTATATCTCTTTATATCTCTTTATATCTCTTTATATCTTATATCTGTTATCCCACCCAGAGCCATTGTCAGGAGGCAGCCAGGCCTAAGAACCAGGACCACCTCTGTGGAAGCAGCCAGGCCCAGGACACAGGACCACTGTGGAAGCAGCCAGGCCCAGGAAACATGACCACCACTGTGGAAGCAGCCAGGCCCAGGAAACAGGACCACCACTGTGGAAGCAGCCAGGCCCAGGAAACAGGACCACCACTGTGGAAGCAGCCAGGCCCAGGACACAGAACCACTGTGGAAGCAGCCAGGCCCAGGAAACAGGACCACCACTGTGGAAGCAGCCAGGCCCAGGACACAGGACCACTGTTGAAGCAGCCATGCCCAGGACACAGGACCACTGTGGAAGCAGCCAGGCCCAGGAAACAGGACCACCACTGTGGAAGCAGCCAGGCCCAGGAAACAGGACCACCACTGTGGAAGTTGTCTGCTGATGTCACAACTAGATATTGTTATTTCGGGGGAAAGATGATAACAGTGTTCCATGACATCATAGAAGAGCACAGCAATAACAGCCTTATGATTCAGGTGTCAAGGTTTCAAGCTTGTATGTATTCTAAAACAACACCTGATGTAGTCTCATTATAGATGAACAACATAAATAAACAATAAGGGGAAAAACACATTTGATCCACTGTTTGAATGAAACACTCTTACATTAAAAGTCTGGGAGCGTCTAACAGTGCAAGGGTAATCTCTTTTGTATTTGCTATTTTGTACACCTTGCATTATTGGAATTTGCTTGCGTGTGTGCATACACGGTAACAGCAGAAATACACTGACTCATGTGAATGACACAGCACTGGGTTAGCTGTTCAGCACATTCATACACTACTACATCACTGTCATCAAGTAAACCTGGCCTGACTTAAGCTGATCACCGTGCATCAGCAGAAGTCACCAGCAGGCATCTTCCACACCTGTTAATGCGCTCAAAAGCACTCCTGTTATTGTAAATAACCTGTCTGTATGGACTGCATCCTTACATCAGTATTGATTTATCTATGTACTGTATCTACAGATGTAGGATCTTAATTTGCAAACTTGTAGTGTATTCAGTGTTTAAAAAGGCTTCTACAAGGTTTCAAGCTTGTATGTATTCTAAAACAACACCTGATGTAGTCTCATTATAGATGAACAACATAAATAAACAATAAGGGGAAAAACACATTTGATCCACTGTTTGAATGAAACACTCTTACATTAAAAGTCTGGGAGCGGTTAAATTTCATGGTTAAATTTCAGACCTGATTTGTCTGAAGCACTTAAATGTAAATGCTTTATTCAATGTCATCTGACATGAGAACGGTAACCGTTATCCGTGAATACAGGGTGTCTCCTGAATGCTGTGGAGTTTGGCTTTCCAGCCCTACCATACATTCCTTGGTGCGACTTAGTAACATATATGGGCATACGGCCATAAATGGGCAGGTAACACCCACAAGCCTATTTCAAGACATGTTAGTGTGGAGAAGCTAAAATGATATAAATCTTGAACAACTTGATATGTGGTGAAAGCGAAGACTCTACAGATGATACTGACATGTTATTTGTTGGTCTGTGACCTACCATTATTAATTCACAGCCCAGAAAACATTGTTTTCATTAAAAAAACAAATCAAGGTTAGCTTCAATTTGGTCTGTGTTTGAGATAGAGCTACATGGGGTGTCAAATGAATCATTAGGTTCATATGAACAAAAGCAGCCTATTGTCAATTTTCTCCGATAATGTATGGCTGAATTAGAACATCAAATTTCCACCCCATTGACTATAGCTTTGCGCACAAAAAGTGTGGTGTTTTTATCTTTCGACCTGTGGTACAGTATAGCATTACATTGGGGAGTGGGTAAAATGAAAGATGGACAGTCATGTAGCCAATAAGATAAGCTTTACAGTCATATCAGATGACCTTGGTGGGACTTGTAGGACTTAAGTAGCTCTTTTTGGTTATGCTACCGACATTGTGAAAGGATGCACAGAGCGCAGCATAGTATATTGAATGGATTCTTTCATTGCTTTGGCATAAAAATGGCTTATCAAGGATGTAAAAAGAAAGTGAAAAACTACCCAATAGGGGGTAAGAAATGACAAAAGCCAGGAATCACGACAAATTCTTATTGAGTCAGACACAGATGCTGGAAGCGACCTGGACCAAGATGACTCGTGCAGAAAATAATGTTTTCTAGAAGGATTGGATTCCGTTTTATTATTTTGTATAGCTTTCTATAGTTCACTATATGTATTTAGTATTTTTTTTATAAAGTTGTGGTCTACTTCTTTTTGTTTAGTATTTACAGTGTAGTGTGGTCTTGTCATGTGTAGCCTATATCCTGTATTTCATTCCAAAGTGGTTACATATTGTACCTACAGTGACTTCGAAAAGTATTCAGGTCCCTTGACATTTTCCAAATTTTTCTATGTTATAGGCCTGGTTATTAAATGGATTAATGTACAAAAAATACTCAGCAATCTACACACAATATCCCATAATGACAAAGTGAAATATTTATTTTATAAAAATAAAAAATGCAAATAAAAAGTCATTTTGCTATGAGACTCGAAATTTAACTCAGGTTGATCATGTTTCCATTGATCATCCTTGATATGTTTCTAAAACTTGATTGGAGTCCACCTGTGATAAATTCAATTGATTGGACATAATTTGGAAAGGCACACACCTGTCTATATAAGGTCCCAAGCCATAAGATCGAATGAATTGTCCATAGACCTCCGAGACAGGATTGTGTCGAGGCTCAGATCTGGGGAAGGGTACCCAAATATTTCAGCATCATTGAAGGTCCCCAAGAACACAGTGACCTCCATCATTCTTCAATGGAAGAAGAGTGGAACCACCAAGACTCTTCCTAGAGCTGGCCACCCGGCTGACTGAGCAACGGGAGACAAGGGTCTTGGTCAAGGAGGTGACCAAGAACCCGATGGTCACTCTGACAGAGCTCTAGAGTTCCTCTGTGGAGATGAGACAAAACCTTCTAGAAGAACAACCATCTCTGCAGCACTCCACCAATCAGTATTTTACAGTAGAGTGGCCAAACGGAAGCCGCTTCTCAATAAAAGGCACATAACAGCCCGCTTGGAGTGTACCAAAAGGCACCTAAAGACTCTCAGACCATGAGAAACCATATTCCCGATTGATAAAACCAAGATTGAACTCCTTGGCCTGAATGAAAAGTGTCTGGAGGAAACCTGGCATCATCCCTACGGTGAAGCGTGGTGGCAGCATCATGCTTTGTTGTTGTTTTTTTCAGCAGCGGGGACTGGGAGACAAGTCAGGATCAAGGCAAAGATTAACGGAGCAAAGTACAGAGAGATCCT
This sequence comes from Oncorhynchus tshawytscha, assembly GCF_018296145.1. Taxonomy (NCBI): domain Eukaryota; kingdom Metazoa; phylum Chordata; class Actinopteri; order Salmoniformes; family Salmonidae; genus Oncorhynchus; species Oncorhynchus tshawytscha. The sequence continues at coordinate 29,652,694 of NC_056446.1, forward strand.
TGATGAAAACCTGCTCCAGAGTGCTCAGGACCTCAAATTGGGGTGAACTTTCATCTTCCAACAGGACAACGAGCCAAGACAATGCAGGAGTGGCTTCGGGACAAGTCTCTGAATGTCCTTGAGTGGCCCAGCAAGAGCCCGGACTTGATAAAACATCTCTGGAGAGACCTGAAAATAGTTGTGGAGCAACGCTTCCCATCCAACCTGATAGAGCTTGAGAGGATCTGAAGAGAAGAATGGGATAATCTCTCCAAATACAGATGTGCCAAGCTTGTAGCATCATACCCAAGAAGACTCAAGGCTGTAATTGCTGCCAAAGATGCTTCAACAAAGGGCTGAGTAAAGGGTATAAATACTTATGTAAATTTGATATTTGCTAAAATTTCTACAAACCTCTTTTTGCTTTGCCATTATGGGGTATTGTGTGTAGACTCACAAGAAAAAAAAAACAATTAAATCAATTATAGAATAAGAATAATATGTCTTAATACTTTCGGAAGACACTGTATTTCACATTAGTTTGCTGATAAAAGTTGGAGATAGTCTGTGTAACTTTGGAGAGGACACTAAATTCTCATGGCCATTGTTACTTTGTCTCTAAAGGTAGGCTACCTGTGTCCCACTACCTACATTGTATAGGCTAGTATATTGGTTTTTACATTGCAGCAATTTGGCCCATCCACATTTCTGCAGGCCAACCCACCAACAGATTTCTGCCTACAACCTGACTGGGAGGCCATCAAACTCTTGTGGCCATTGCTCCTATGTCTCTTATGTGTCCGTCCCACTGTTTGCATTGTGGGTGTGTTTCACACCTCTATGTGAGGCACACTCCAGACAGTGCACAAATAAACGTATTCATTATAATGACCTCACCTCTCTCACCTGGCCAGTTGTGAAGGGCCAGGTTACAATCCACCCGGCTTGCTATGAAGGAGTCATACATTAACATAGTTTGTCTCTGAGAGAGTGCTGTGAGATGGTGTGCTAATAGTCACAAGCAGGGAATTAGTAACAACGTTTAGGCTGAGTGTTATCTTTTAGTATGTGCATGTTGCCGGAAGCTAGGTGTATGTCGCATGTCACTACTTCACTTGAACTTATTTTTATAATTATCAAAATGCATTTTTTGGCATTTTGGGAAGTTTCATAAATTAACTTGCCTTAATAACAAACTTGTAATTCCAGCTGTAAATACCAATACAATGGTTAAATGACAAACCTAGTTGGTTTAGCCATGGAAAAAGACAGGAACCTACCCGGTAGCCATGACAGGCTGAGGTAGTGGATGGGCTGGACATGCCGGGAAACGCGTTTGGATCCTTCTGCCATGTAGCATGGTTCTGTCTGTAACATGAGCTGCTCAGTATGTTTGGATAATCCTTTCTACCGCTGCTTTTTTGTAAGTTATAACGTTAGCCATCGAGAACTACAAACATTTAGCTAATTTTATCAACAACATTAATGCCCTGAATTTAGCAGACGCTATTGAAAGATCAGTTGGAAAAAGTTGTGATGGGCTACTTTCTGCACACGCCACGGTCAGTATGAACTGGAGAGACTTGACACAACGCTGACCAAACAAAATGTAGGTACAAACAAAACGGAGTTAAATGGTTCCAGTCTACTGTGAAAGTTCATCCATGTATATGAATTTTCAGATATTATAAGTTTCAAATTTTGTTATAGAATAGTTTTCATTGCAAGTTACTTGATTGTTTAGCTAGCTAGCTTGTATTTCATGAACATGTGTACATGTCTAGACAATAGTGACTCATCCACTTAGCTAGATGTGGCTGGGGGGTGGTTATAGCATTTATTTCACATGACCCATCAATTTAGACAACTGTCTAGACAACTGTCATCTAATAATTATTAAATATTTTTATCTGGACACTTTCTGTTTTTGATATTGCCACTGCAAATTTGCAAGTAATCATTTCACAGTACCATTTATACCTTCTGTATCCTGTGCATGTGACGAATACACTTAGATTGTATTTGATATAGTGTTTGTTTACCAGAAATGGTAATGTGAAGAACAACGACCTGCACCAAAGTCAGATAAGGATATAAGCTAAGGACTAGATGAAGTGTATTTTTACCTGGAGTTTTTCCTTATTGTAGGTTACTAATTTACCATCTTTAGTCTTGAAATCTTTGGTTGTTTACTACGCTACTCACTCTGTTTAGCACATGGCCTCACATGTGAATCCTTTAAGAGCTGGGTGGGGCTAAAGTTTAAGAGGGTGTGAACGATGCTGAATGGGTGTAGACAAAGAAGTGCTCTCCAGTAGGTGCACCAAAAATTCAAGGGACATTTACTCAAAAGTGGGGTTACAAGTTTATCAATGTTCAAAGTAGAATTACTTTTCCATTGTTTCTCACCTGCAATGTATGATATACCAGTTTCTAGCTCTGAGTCTCTACTTTTATCCAATATAAAAAAACACGATTTCCAAATTTGGTACATAGGACCGAATACAGGTGTTGGGTCACATATTGCACAGCCCATTACAGATATGTAGTTTTGGAAAATTAGTCAACTTTAATGATGTGTATCTCACAAAAATATTGGTCCCTTTATATACCTTTATTGCATTGCCCACAGAGAAGAGGATAATGTTTGGGAGCAAACCATCCCCCAGTAAGCGCACCCTCCGGTCAAGATCTTCACCCTCCCCCGGCCAGATCCACAACCCACACTGCTGTCTCTAATGCTGTCTCTACTGATGGTTCAAGCTCTATCCCTCCACAAAGGCCTCACTCCTCTTCCACTACCCCCACTGCAGGCCCTGGCTCCACTCACCTCAAAGCCAGTTCATCTAGAGTTGCGAGGGCAGGGGGGACAACTAGGCCTCAACAGAGAAGAGAGAGAAACAGAGGTAGGGGCACTGGAAGTAGTCTGCATCAAGCAGAGAGTAGACTTGTTTGATCACGATGCCACAGACATGCGTGCACGCACAGACACACAAATGCCCACGCGTATTGCAATCTTTCAAGCATGAATACACACTTTAGAAATGTTCAATTTCTGTTTGCACTGAGCGAATGTCACTATTACAGCTGGCTTATTGTGCAGAACTAAAATGCAACATTTCAACACCATGAACACAGTCAAGAGCACCAAACAATGGTTTCCTTGCTGGTCATAACAAATTGACATTTTCAGAGACAATCAACCTTTCTCCTTGAAGGTTTTTCTTTGTTCCTTTATGACACTTTAGTTCTTTATTTGATTTATCATTTATTACATTTATGTGATAAATGTGTGCTCAGTCAGTCTGTTTCACATGAATATTCACATAACAAAGATCTAGGTTATCTGTTATGGCGCCATTAAAACGGTACTATAGAGGCGTTGTTGACATTGTATACTGCATCGGTGCCACATTGGATTACACTATTCCTTAGATCGATACAAGCTTACGTCCCCATTATGAGAGGAATAAAATTGTAGATCTTTACGAGTCCAGGGTGGTAAGTATATATTGCTGTTAAGGCTAGGCAATTTGATTTAACAGTGCCTACAATCTCAGGGTAGTGATTATTAGGAATGCTTGTTTTACTGGGGTACTATATATGGCTGTTCAGAGCCTGCTGACACATCTATAAACTAGACATCACACACATATAAAGACACACACACACACACTCACTCACACCTCTTTCGCCATCTGGCTTGGATCCTTAGTCGACACGGCGCCCCGCCGCACCACCATGTCAGGTCTGCCGACGAATACTCCATTCACTGTGCCTTCAACCGGCCTCCGTCGGGCGTCGGAGCAGACGCTTCTACTAGCCCCGGGCTACTAACTTTAAACGCTGCGTCGCCTGCATGATAGCGTCGTAGCGACTACTCCGCGGCTTCTTGTTCCATATATTGCTGTCCCCTGGACCCTATGATCACTTGGCTACATGGCTGATGCCCCCCTGGACTGTCCATTAATCACGGTAATCCATTCTATTTTAGTTTTGTTTATTTATTTATTTTGTTTATCTTCCGGCCCCAGCAGCAAAATCAGGCTCTGTGTGTAGTTAACCAACCCTCTCTGCCCAGTCATCGCCATTTTACGGGGCGGCAGCGTAGCCTAGTGGTTAGAGTGTTTGACTAGTAACCAGAAGGTTGCAAGTTCAAACCCGTGAGCTGACAAGGTACAAATTTGTCGTTCTGCCCCTGAACAGGTAGTTAACCCGCTAGGCCGTCATTGAAAATAGGAATTTGTTCTTAACTGACTTGCCCAGGTAAATTAATTTGACCTGATGTTGTCTTAGTTATCTTTCCAAATCAACAACTGTGATTACTTTATGCCTCACTGCATGTCTCTATCATATGTCAATATTTTAAATTTTACCTTTATTTAACCAGGCAAGTCAGTTAAGAACAAATACTTATATTCAATGACGGCCTAGGAACAGTGGGTTAACTGCCTGTTCAGGGGCAGAACGACAGATTTGTACCTTGTTAGCTCAGGGGTTTGAACTTGCAATCTTCCGGTTACTAGTCCAACGCTCTAACCACTAGGCTACCCTGCCGCCCCTATGTATATGCCTTGTATATGGTTGTTTAGGTTAGTTATCATTGCTTTAGTTTACTGAGGAGCCCCTAGTTCTGATACCTCCTTTGTCCCACCTCCCACACATGCGGTGACCTCACCCATTATAACCAGCTAATCCACAGATACAACCTCTCTTATCATCACTCAGTACCTGGGCTTACCTCCGCTGTACCCACACCCCACCATACTCCTGTCTGCACATTATGCCCTGAATCTACTCTACCACACCCAGAAATCTGCTCCTTTTATTCTTTGTCCACAACGCTCTAGGCGACCAGTTTTGATAGCCTTTAGCCGTACCCTCATCCTACTCCTCCTCTGTTCCTCGAGTGATGTGGAGGTAAACCCAGACACTGTGTGTCCCCAGGCACCCTCATTTGTTGACTTCTGTGATCGAAAAAGCCTTGGTTTCATGCATGTCAACATCAGAAGCCTTCTCCCTAACTTTGTTTTAGTCACTGCTTTAGCCCATTCTGCCAACCCTGATGTCCTTGACGTGTCTGAATCCTGGCTTAGAGAGGCCACAAACAATTCTGAGATTTCCATACCCAGCTACAACATTGTCCGTCAAGATAGAACTGCCAAACGGGGAGGAGTTGCAATCTACTGCAGAGATAGCCTGCAAAGTTCTGTCATACTTTCCAGGTCTATACCCAAACAGTTTGAACTTCTAATTTGAAAAATGAACCTCTCCAGAAATAAGTCTCTCACTGTTATCGACCCCCCTCTGCTCCCACCTATGCCCTGGACACCATTTGTGAATTGATCTCCCCCCATCTAGCTTCAGAGTTCGTTCTGTTAGGTGACCTAAACTGGGATATGCTTAACATCCCGGCAGTCCAACAATCTGTGCTAGATGCCCTCAATCTCACACAAATCGTCAAGGAACCCACCAGGTACTACCCTAAATCCGTTAACATGGGTACCCTCATAGACATTATCCTGACCAACTTGCCCTCCAAATACACCTCCGCTGTTTTCAATCAGAATCTCAGCGATTACTGCCTCATTGCCTGTATCTGCTATGGGTCAAACGACCACCCCTCATCACTGTCAAACGCTCCCTAAAACACTTCTGCAAGCAGGCCTTTCTAATCGACCTGGCCCGGGCATCCTGGAAGGATATTGACTTCATCCCGTCAGTCGAGGATGTCTGGTCATTCTTTAAAAGTAATTTCCTCACAATCTTAGATAAGCATGCAGGAACCAATACACGCAGTCAGTTAGGTAAGCAAAGGCCAGCTTTTTGAAGCAGAAATGTGCATCCTGTAGCTCTAACTCCAAAAAGTTTTGGGACACTGTACAGTCCATGGAGAACAAGAGCACCTCCTCCCAGCTTCCCACTGCACTGAGGCTAGGTAACACGGTCACCACCGATAAATCCATGATAATCGAAAATTTCAATAAGCATTTCTCAACTGCTGGCCATGCCTTCCTCCTGGCTACTCCAACCCCGGCCACCAGCTCCGCCTCCCCCGCAGCTACTCGCCCAAGCCTCCCCAGCTTCTCCTTCACCCAAATCCAGACAACAGATGTTCTGAAAGAGCTGCAAAACCTGGACCTGTACAAATCAGCTGGGCTAGACAATCTGGACCACCAGTCGGTTGGCCCTCGCTACATATTCGTTGCCAGACCCACTGGCTCCAGGTCATCTATAAGTCTATGCTAGGTAAAGCTACGCCTTATCTCAGTTCACTGGTCACGATGGCAACACCCACCCGTAGCACACGTTCCAGCAGGTATATCTCACTGATCATCCCCAAAGCCAACACCTCATTTGGCCGCCTTTCCTTCCAGTTCTCTGCTGCCAGTGACTGGAACGAATTGCAAAAATTGCTGAAGTTGGAGACTTTTATCTCCCTCACCAACTTTAAACATCAACTATCTGAGCAGCTAACCGATCGCTGCAGCTGTACATAGTCCATCTGTAAATAGCCCACCCAATCTATCTACCTCATCCCCATACTGTTTTTATTGTATTTACTTTTCTGCTGTTTTGCACACCAGTATCTCTACTTGCACATCATCTGCTCATTTATCACTCCAGTGTTAATCTTCTAAATTGTAACTATTCACTTCGATTTATTGCCTACCTCCTCATGCCTTTTGCACACACTGTATATAGACTTTTTTTATACTGTGTCATTGATTTGTTTATTGTGTTATTGGCTTGTTTATCGTTTACTCCATGTGTAACTCTGTGTTGTTGTCTGTGTCACACTGCTTTGATTTATCTTGGCCAGGTCGCAGTTGCAAATGAGAACTTGTTCTCAACTAGCCTACCTGGTTAAATAAAGGTGAAATAAATCAAATAAAACACACACACACACACACACACACACACACACACACACACACACACACACACACACACACACACACACACACACACACACACACACACACACACACACACAGTTGACTTAGCCACAATGTGCTTTTCCTCTATCGTGCTCCCCGGTCTTAATCTGTGGTGCCACAGTGGCATGGCAGCCCTGTTGAGCCTGCTTGATTTCCCTAAACATCCCTAATCGGGCATCTGTATGGGAGGATAAATCCCAGATTGGCTGGAACCAGGCAGCAGCTCTCTGACACTAGGCTAGTCCCAGCTAGCCCTGTGATGATTGGCTATAGCGAGTCAGAAGTTTCCTTTATGGTTGGCTACCGACAGCAAGGAGCCAGGACGAGCTTGCTGAGGATGGTGTAGCTATCTGGCAACCCTTGGAAGATTGGGTGTCGCCGGCCAACAAACTCTCGGGTGATTAGCTGATGTGAATCTGGAGCTAACTGATCGTCCTATCAATGCCCACGGTGCAAGCTGGCTGCTGGGGTTGCCTGCTGGCAGGCTTAAATTCGGCTATCCATAACCGTCCCTTCCATTAGGGAGCTGTTGAGCTGTGTGTGTATATGTGTGTGTGTTTATTTGTGCGTGCATGTGCGCTATCCATAACCCTTGCGTTGGGGAACTGTGCTGCCAAGCCCAGCCAACGGGCCCTAACACCTCATTATTCGTGCCCAGGAATAGATGGGTTTACAGGGCACTCTCACCATGCTAGGCCCCTGGATATGCCTGGTGCTGTAAGACTAATACCACTAACATGTACTGGGGAAATGTCACGCTGGGCTGTGATTAGTTAGGCTATCAGAATTATACAGGAGTAGTTGAGGGGAGTGAGATTTACTGCTACACATGACATGGTCTTCTCTAGAAGGACTGGAATTTTCTGAGATTGACATGTACATTGGAATGCTGATTATTGTGTTGTTGATATGAGACCTTGGTGGGTTTAGGGATGACATAATTTCAGAATCCACAACGTGTATATGTGGCACTATGAATGAGACCAATGAAAGACCTTCATTATATTGTAAGTGGCTTCTGACTGAACAAGATTGGTTAACAGTTAAACAATTCCAATGATAACAATAAAACAATCATTGGTTACAACTCACAGCCTCCTCCGCCTCTTGTCACTCAGAACAATTAGCAAGTGTATTCATATTGGATGTTCATTCCCTCTCTATTTGTCATCTAATTAACACTAACGAGGTGTTGACACTAAGACTCACTCACTATAGAACCGAACGAGAGAGTGGCTTCAGCAAACCCACAGAACACACACGCCACCATTTTGTTTGGCTGTTGACAAAGTCAATATTTAGCTTCCATTGCCGAGCTCCATAAAGGCATGGAGGCTGAGTTCCATTCCCTGTTTTAAGATAATCAGTCTTCAGAGTTAGTAGGGCTAAACATAATGAGATGATATATTCTATTATTTGCATACCACTTGTATCTTTGTCACATTTTGATTAAGCTGTGTGGTGGAGATGGCCTACTTTCCCAAAGCACATTTCTCCCCATAGAGTTTCATAGGACTCCTATTGTCTATTAATTTACTGCCTTGCAGTTATGTATTTATCATTGTCATTTTCTGAGCCTTCAACTTTAATTCACATCGCAGTTTCAGGTTAATGCTGCCTGCATTCAAGTTGGAAACACGGATAAATCTACTTGTAAACTGGGAACAACGAGTTCACATGCTTTAAACTCGCTGAGAATGCTGATTGGCTAATGGCAAACAAGCTGCATCAACAATAAATGAAAAGTATAGCAATCATACTCGCAAATACATTATAGTTTTCAAAAAACATATTAATATACATTTTTTTAACAAATAATTTGTTGTTGCATTTAGATCTGTAGATCTGTTGCATGTAGATCTGTCTGTGGAAAGGGTTATTCATGGAACTCAAGAAGATTCTACCTGAAACCAAAAAGGTTTCTTCATCTCGGGAACTCAGACCAGAAGCAAAATGTTGGAAGATTGGTACATTGTGGGAAGCAACCCGTCCATCTAGAGAGACTACTCATAGGCAGGCTGGTCAGAGCTTGGTTGACCCCACCTGTGGACCTTTTTAGGTTTTTCTTCGTAAAAACAAATATATGAATAGTTTTGCCAACTTTCATTTTGTAGCACCTATAATTCAAAAAACGTACACCTGATGTTAGCCAGGAAAAACTCCTGATCCCAATATCACTACTGATAGTGAAGTGATTTGTGTCAAGCATGCTAGTGGTCCTGGTTACATGCCTTTTGGACTGCAGCTGGGAGGAATGCAATACAATAAGTAGACATTCACACTAATGTACTGTACTGTATCTGTTAAATGGTAACAATCAGCAACACAATCTCCCTAGCACTCTCTCACATTCAACACCACTACACTTAGTCTAACTGTTGAACTCATTGTTTAATACTGGACTAACTTAAATGATACTTAATGACTTATCCATGTCTGGCTGGCTAGCTACAGTAGCCTGGAAATCTGCCCACAAACCCGTCACACTCGACACAGTCAGACCCATAAATAAATACAGTATGCTTGTTCAGGATCCTCAGCATTTCACTTCATCACTGCAAAATCTGAAAGTGTTAAAACTACAAGTTTGCATTTCCTGCTGAGCAGGAAAATTATCAGCAAAACAAAGAGTGATCAAATTAAAATCCTACAACTGTACCCTGCTTTATGTATGGTCAGTCTGCTGTGAAGCTCTTTAAAATCATATTACAGGAGGACTTTCTCTCTCTGGATATCATCCTCTGAAGCATTGTGATTATGTAGCATCAAAGGTCTATCTGAGAGAATAGCATCTGTATGCCTGCTGATTGTTTTTACCCTAAAACTCACAGTGCTGTAAACATGATTAATGTTTAACATGTTGGTTGGCTAGTTTCTCTTTAGAAGAGAAAGAGGAAGAGAGCCTTGGGATCAGTGAAACATTGAAACATTTCAATCACAAGGGCAATAAAACAATGACTTCATATTTAATATGTAGTGCTGAGAGGAAAAACATCAACAAGAGAAAGGCGCAGTTGGATGACAGAGTTGCAGTCCCATAAAGTCCCATTTTCTCCAGGGATGCTGAAAGGCAAGCGTTCCACTAAACAAGCCATTTCACAACTCCATGACCCTGCTGAGAAATTTGGTTATTCACTTGGTCTCATCTGCCCAGCTTTTTTCTCATTTGGTCTCATCTGCAAAACTATTTTAACACTAGAACTGCCATAGGCCAAAAAACAATGTCCTGCTCCTTCCCTGACTTTTCCACTACTCATTTGTCATAATTTTGAAATCACAAACAGAAAACTGTTTAGAGCCGTTGTACCTGTTTTTTTCCCACACCTATTCCCAACTTAACCCACCAAGACAATGTGCTGTAGGATGTTGGTACCCAGCCAGGCGCTGACGCGTCTCTCTCTCTCTCCTCACTGAATGAATGAATGAATGACAAATGGATGAATGGGCGATAATTGTGCACGTTACTTCACAATCGTATTTAAATTAGGCCTACCTGAATGATAAGGAGGGTGATTTAATTTAGAACAACGAGTGTAATGATGAGTTTGTTATGCTCATTTATCAGCATTGGCACTCATGTTAATAATTTCACCGCACGCCTTGCGGGTTGATAGCATTCTCATTTACGTTTTACTTTAAGTTGTTACGGGCCTGTTTTGTTTACTATAATGCTATTACTAATCACATTCATTGTAAGGGAAACAAAAACATGTGCTGCAGAATGCCTTTAGAACAATGCAAAACATATCATTAACTCTATCCAAGTTGATTAGCAAGGGGAAACAAATGATAGCCATAGCCAGCTAGCTAACATAGCATCCATCTTTGTTTGAGCCAGGTGTTTGAGTAGGCTAAACTAGCTAGCTGCATTCGCTAGCTAAGTAATTGAAAATGAAAGTGGAAAAAAATACAACAAGATATATAGATAGCTCTTTCGTTCTTTCTTTTCTCTCTCTCTCTCTCTCTCTCTCTTGCTTCTCTGTCATTTTTGAATGAAATAATGTGTTCAAAACTGTTAAGCTATTGTCTTTTTATGTCTTTGAGTCAACTACTCACCACATTTTATGCACTGCAGTGCTAGCTAGCTGTAGCTTATGCTTTCAGTACTACAAAATATTAATTATTTGATACTTTGATTGGGTGGACAACATGCCAGTTCATGCTGCGAGAGCTCTGACAGGTTGGAGGACGTCCTCCGGAAGTTGTCATAATTACTGTGTAAGTCTATGAAAGAGGATGATAACCATGAGTCTCCTAGGTTTTATATTGGAGTCAATGTACCCAGAAGAGGACAGAAACTAGCTGTCCTCTGGCTACACCATGATCTTACCCTACAGAGTGCTGTTCAGGCTACTGTAGACCTTCATAGCAAAACAGTGTTTTAATACATTATTTGGTGATATGAATATATTTTGTATTGTTTTACCCAAAAAAGGATAACTCTTTTTTAACTTTCACTATTTTTATGTAATTCACTGAGGAATCATCAAATTAAATGTATTTATAAAGCCCTTCTTACATCAGCTGATATCTCAAAGTGCTGTACAGAAACCCAGCCTAACACCCCAAACAGCAAGCAATGCAGGTGTAGAAGCAGGAAAATGGTCCTCCCCTTCCACCTGTGAGGAGCCTCCACTGTCCTTATAATCCCACCCTGGTCATGGGCCTTAGCCATGTGAAAATATGTAGAATTGCACAAAATTAGCTTTAAAAAAAGTTTTTTTTAATGTAGGGTACCCCCAGACCTAGGGGTGGAGCCAATGAGCCAATGAGAAATAGGAAATCTCACTCTAAGCTATCTTCAAAAGTTGGCAGCTCTGTAAAATTATACAAATTCTTAGACACCATGCCAGGTCATGGTTTATGTACATGGTCTGGCAATCAGTAAATGTACATTTAAAAGTGAACCCAGACCTTTCTTTGTCCAGTTTCAACTGAAATTATCCATCATGAACTGCACTAGCTAGCTAGCTTAGCTTGTCACTAACTTGGAAAAACATGGTTGGCACATTTAGGCTAGCTAGCTAAATTGTACAGCCAGCATTCTATCTATATCAACGCTGTTACAATTGCCAAACATTCGGATAAACAAATTATTTATGAAACCATTGTGATGTTTGACAGGATTGGATGTTGCATGCAATTTCAATTGCCTTTGAATTTCTTTGTGTATCAGCAAAGTTGCTAAAGATGATGTCACTGGCAACTTGGATCTGCAACAGAAATTGCGACCAAATTGCTTCTTGTGACACATCTCTTCATACGGCTTCCTGGACAGTCTTTAACTGTGGTATAATACATTGAACATGTCCGGCATAGCTTTCTTGTGACCTGAGATGGTTGTGACCTGTAGTGTGTCTGGTCTATTGAGAGCTGGTCTGCACTGCGTTCAGTGGCCCCTGATCTGTGATGTCAGAGTTAATCAGATAGCCGACCATATAACCACCACCACCGTCTGTCTCCCTGTATGTCTGCTTCAACACATAGCTCAAGCCCACTGTCTACACACCGTAATAACCAGCCATATGAAATAAACACCGGATTGTGTCCCAAATGGCACCCTATTAACTATGTAGTGGACTACATAGGGAATAGGGTGCCATTTGGGATGCATGCAGTCCAGCACTTGAGACATGCCAGAGGTTAAGACATTCTGCAGAATGAACCCTCTCCACTCAGGGGGAGTAAAACAGAATAAAACAGAAATATCAAATGGCCTCTTTCCCTCCTCACTTTGCCAGACGTCATGTGAGGTACAAATACAAAGGGGAAATATTTGTGTTGTAATACAGGCTGAATAGATAAACCAACCAGCCTCCTTACTGAACTAGGAAATCAAAGCCCTTTTAACACACAAACCACTGGGCCTCGATGGACCCCCCTTCAGGCTAATGAGCAATCATTCTGACTGCACAGACTGGTCTCATAGACTAGACGTAACATAGTAAAAGTAAATCCAGGACACGCAAAATATTATGATAAGTTACTTTTGGTTACATAAGATATAAGGTTACTTAATTAACCATTTACTGCAGTGGGCTAAATCAGGGTCACACAGAGTGATTATTGGTAGTCTTTAACAAAACTACTTTGAAACAAAAGTATACTACCTCATACATGGTTATGGGCTCAAAAAAAGAAAACACCTGTACCTTGTCAGATTTTGAGTTGAAATGTATTCGCATCCCTATATTACACTTTGTATACATCACAGAATACAAAAATATAACAAAATGTTTCACATAAAAACAAATAACATCTTTAATTAATTATGAAATTATGAAAAATAGGAATAACATTCCACCCATGAGGCCAAAGTGGAGCTTTTTGTCATTGACTGCAGGAAAGGGCTACGGCAAAAACACATGGAGGGTGGTTGGCCAGGGTGGATGGGTGGGGGAACTATAGGTGGCATGTTCGAATCTCATCACGAATAACTTCAGCATTTTAGCAAATTAGAAACTTTGCAACTACTTACTACTATTTAGATACATAGCAACTAAACTCAGCAAAAGAGAAACGTCCTCTCACTGTCAACTGCGTTTATTTTCAGCAAACTTAACATGTGTAAATATTTGTTTGAACATAACAAGATTCAACAACTGAGACATAAACTGAACAAGTTCCACAGTCTAGTGACTAACAGAAATGGAATAATGTGTCCCTGAACAAAGGGGGGTTAAAATCAAAAGTAACAGTCAGTATCTGGTGTGGCCACCAGCTACATTAAGTACTGTAGTGTGTCTCCTCCTCATGGACTGCACCAGATTTGCCAGTTCTTTCTTGTTACCCCACTCTTCCACCAAGGCACCTGCAAGTTCCTGGACATTTCTGGGGTTAAAGGCCCTAGCCCTCACCCTCTGATCCAACAGGTCCCAGACGTGCTAAATAGGATTGAGATCCGGGCTCTTCGCTGGCCATGGCAGAACACTGACATTCCTGTCTTGCAGGAAATCACGCACAGAACGAGCAGTATGGCTGGTGGCATTGTCATGCTGGAGGGTCATGTCAGGATGAGCCCGCAGGAAGGGTACCACATGACGGAGGAAGATGTCTTCAATGTAACACACGGCGTTGAGAATGCCTGTAATGACAACAAGCTCAGTCCGATGATGCTGTGACACACTGCCCCAGACCATGACGGATCCTCCACCTCCAAATCGATCCCGCTCCAGAGTACAGGCCTCGGCGTAACGCTCAATCCTTCGACAATAAACGCGAATCCGACCATCACCCCTGGTGAGACAAAACCGCTACTTGTCAGTGAAGAGCACTTTTGGCCAGTCCTGTCTGGTCCAGTGATGGTGGGTTTGTGCCCATAGGCGCCGTTGTTGCCGGTGATGTCTGGTGTAGACCTGCCTTACAACAGGCCTAGAAGCCCTTAGTCCAGCCTCTCTCAGCCTATTGCGGACAGTCTGAGCACTGATGGAGGGATTGTGCGGTCCTGGTGTAACTCAGGCAGTTGTTGTTGCCATCCTGTACCTGTCCAGCAGGTGTGATGTTCGCATGTACTGATCCTGTGCAGGTGTTGTTACATGTGGTCTGACACTGCGAGGACGATCAGCTGTCCATCCTGTCTCCCTGAAGCGCTGTCTTAGGGGTCTCACAGTACGTACAATGCAATTTATTGCCCTGGTCACATCTGCAGTCCTCATGTCTCCTTGCAGCATGCCTAAGGCACCTTCACACAGATGAGCAGGGACCCTGGGCATCTTTCTTTTGGTGTTTTTCAGAGTCAGTAGAAAGGCCTCTTTAGTGTCCTAAGTTTTCATATCTGTGGTTCAGCAGGACTCCCTAAGTGTAAGGCTCAGCTGGACTCTCTAAGTGTGGCAGACTATGCGATGGAGTTCCGCACTCTAGCAGCGGAGGGTACCAGGAATCTGGAAGCACTGTTCGACCCATTCCTGCACGGATTATCGGAGAACGTAAAGGATGAGCTGGCAGCCTGAGAACATACCGACGGATCTTGACTCACTCATCGCTTTAACCATCCAGATCAATGGTCACCTATGGAAACGTAGGAGGGAGAGAGGTCCGATTGCGGTCCCAATCTCTCACTCAGGGATCCCACCTTGCAGCTGATGAACTCCGGAAGTCCCCAGCCTCTACGTCCCCAAGAGGATCCGCGCTTACCCGAGTCCCTCCAAGAGCCTCCGGAGACTGCCGATTCACCTCTTACCGAGCTGATGCATCTCGGCAGGGCTAGTCTGTCTCCAGCCGAATGCGCATGCAGACTTGAGACCCAGAGTTGTCTGTATTGCGGTACTGCCGGTCACTTTGTACCTGTCCCTTCAAGAGATCTAGCTCATTCAGGTGGGTATTAAAGATAAATGTTCTTCTCCCCTTCCTCGTCCCCCTCTCCATGCTACCCTGCTGTGGGGCGACCAGTCCAAGTCTCAGGGGCCGATGTGAGTCTCATGGACGTTACCCTGGCGTCCGAGCTTGGCATCCCCACTCAACCCCTCTCCATTCCCATGGGTGTTAGAGCACTGGACGGGTGCTCTAGAGGCCGGGTTACCCACCAGACCACCCCCGTCAACCTACGATTGTCAGGGAACCACAGTGAGATGATCCACCTCCTGCTGGTTGAGTCTCCACAGGTTCCTGTGGTATTGGGATTCTCTTGGCTCCAGTGACACAATCCCTCCATTGACTGGGCTACTGGTGCCATCGTGGGCTGGAGTCCGTCCTGCCACACTCATTGCCTGAAGTCAGCTCTGCCTTCCCCGGGACGTCTTCCTGGGGGATTGGAAATTGTCCCGGACCTCTGCCAGCTCCGCAGAGTACCAGGACATCTGGGAGGGTTTCAGTAAGGCCCAGGCAGCTTCGCTTCAGCAGCACCGACCGGTATCCAAGAAGGTCAAGCCTGAGGTGCTGGCACGCCACTATAATGCCGCAGCTACACCCCCAGATGCCAAGACCTTTCCCCCGCTCCAAGACATTAGCTCCTCTGCTGTTCATCCTCCTTTGCCCTGTACCCTCTGTATTTTTCCTACCTTTTCACAGTCAAATCCATGTCTGACTGCCCCTTGACTTCTGTTTCTAGGCTCATCCCTCCCCTCCGTGTCATTGATGGCTAGCCAGCGTACACGGTGCAATGCCTCCTGAGGGTTCGACCATGGGGCAGGGGTTTCTAGTACCTGGTTGACTGGGAGGGTTATGGCCTGGAGGAGAGGTGCTGGGTTCCCGCTAAAGACATCTTGGAATCGGCCTTCATCGCCGACTTTCACCGCCTGCACCCCAGTCAACCAGTTTTCCGCACAGGTGAAATGCCAGGCGACGTCCCTAGAGGGGGTGGTACTGTCATGCCCAGATCTGTTTCACCTGTCCTTGTCTCCACCCCCTCCAGGTGTCGCCCTTCTTCACCACTTACCCTCTGGGTATTTATACCTGTGTTTTCTGTCTGTCTGTCTGGGCCAGTTCGTCTTGTTTGTCAAGCTTACCAGCGTCTGTTCCTGTCAGCTCCTGTCTTTTCCCAGCCATTCTTTTTCTCATCCTCCTGGTTTTTGACCCTTGCCAATCCTGACCCTGTACCCGCCCGTCTGACCACTCTGCCTGTCCTGACTCTGTACCTGCCCGTCTGACCATTCTGCCTGTCCTGACCCTGTACCTGCCCGTCTGACCACTCTGCCTGTCCCGGACCCTGAGCCTGCCTGCCACCCATTTTATAATGTTTTTTAGAGAAGGAGGGGCAATGGTGGAAAACCGTTAAAAGAAATGACATGCCCTCCTAAAACTGGTTATAACTCCAGTTATGTTTGTGATATTAAGATTCTAACAACGACAGTGTGTTATATAGACTTATTTAGGAAAAGTCAAGTACGGAGAGGGGCATTACTTTAAAAATGGCAGAGTAAAACCTTTATTCATGTGCAGTCCAATTGACTGCTTTAGCGGTTCTAGTGTTAATGCACGAGGGGAGAATATAAAAGTGATTCAGTAAGACACTGTACTTTCCCGGGCAGATCTAGAGCCGCAGAGCTGTGTCAGGCTGAGCAGAGCGGCTCTGTTTGATATTACAATCTGTGATGTTTGTCTGCTTCCAACGGCAGTAGTCAACCAACAAGTCAAACCTTATGTGCCACTTGTGCGTGAGACGGAAGGAGTCAGAAAAACAAGTGAATTCTGTATATAATCTAAATGATAAAGAATAACAGAGGAGTAGAAGAGAGGAAAACAGACAGCATTTGTTGAGAGAGATTGAGGAAGTACAAACACTAGCATGTGCTATTATTAATACTATTATCAGCTAGCTTTCACAGAGACTCACTAACAGTGACACAGCTTTTCCCTTCTCTAACTTTGACACTCCGACTGACTTTGCCACGGCAACAGTAGCTGAGAGAGACTAGGACAAGCAGTCGACATGGTACCTAGCTGTTGTCAACGGCTTGTCAAAACTCATCCATACCGTCTCTATGCATTGTGCTCCCTGACCTCGCTATCGAGCCCGACACTCTGTTAAATCTAGATCATATATTTTTTTTTATGCCAAAGCAAGATGGGGAGATACTGTATGATGATGCAACACATCTGATGATTCGCAAATACAGTTAATATAGTGAATACAGTTAATATAGTGAATATAGCTAATATAGTGAATATAGTTAATACAGTTAACATAGTGAATATAGTGAATATAATTAATATAGTGAATACAGTTAATATAGTGAATATAGTTAATATAGTGAATACAGTTAATATAGTGAATACAGTTAATATAGTGAATATAGTGAATATAGTTAATATAGTGAATATAGTTAATATAGTGAATACAGTTAATATAGTGAATACAGTTAATATAGTGAATATAGTGAATATAGTTAATATAGTGAATATAGTTAATATAGTGAATACAGTTACTATAATGAATATAATGAAGATGGATGAAGTGCATGTGTCTAATTCCTGTCCTCTAGAGCCACCGTGTCTGCAGGATTTTCGTTCCTCCTTTGCACTTGATTGATCAATTAAGGTCATTAATTAGTGAGGAATTCCATGTGTTTTTAGTTCTTAGTCGGGCACTGATTGAACGGAAACCAGCCGACACCTTGATCCTCCAGGAGTTGAGTTTGACACCCTGAGCTCCAGTGGAACCTATAGGCTTAGGTATGTCTCTCCACAGGTTGAGTGGTTTTCCTGCAGGATAAGGTCTACCAGCCTGCCTGTCGTGTTCGGTATGCCACAAACAGAAAATACATGATTAAAGCAGTCTAAAATTGTCAGAGACTCCAGTCACCCAAATTATAGATGGTTTTCTCTGCTATCACACGGCAAGCGGTACCGGATCGCCAAGTCTAGGACCAGAAGGCTCCTCAACAGCTTCTATTTATATTGACACCCCCCCACCCCACCCTCTTGTGCACTGCTGCTAATCGCTGTTTGTTTGTTGCCTATGCATAGTCACTTCGCCCCCATCTACATGTAACAGTGGCTGTCGAGAGTGATGGGGAACCATTATTGACACAATCAAACATGGGGGAGGCAGACGGATATTGTGGGAGGCAGACGGACATTGTGGGGACACGGCAATAACTAGGTTCTCATTTGAGAGGTGAGGGTTGGTGTTTGCTTCTCTTTTTCTTTACCCTCTCTCTCACTCTCTCTCCCTCTGTATGTGTCTGCTGAGAGAGAGAGAGAGAGAGAGAGAGAGAGAGAGAGAGAGAGAGAGAGAGAAAGAGAGGTTAAGATAATGAAAGAGAGAGAGATGAAAGAGGGAGAGTAGGGGGGGTGAATGGGCAAGATGCAGTGCTTTCGGAAAGTATTCAAACCCCTTTACTTTTTCCATACTTGTTACATTAGACTTATTCTAAAATGGATTAACTACATGTTTTTCCTCAGCAATCTACACACAACACCCCATAATGACCTCTTCCCAGAGAGGTGTTTATCTCGATGCGCGATGCATTGAGAAGCCCGGTGGCTGAACCGATATCCCAAGAAAGCCATGTTTCTGTGAAACAGAGAATATTACAGTCTCTGATGTATCTCTGGCTCGAATTTCGTCAACCTTGATGTCAAGAGACTGGACATTGGCGAGTAGTATACTCGGGAGCGGTGGGCGTTGTGCCGTTTACGAAGCCTGACCAGGAGACCGCTCCGTCTGCCCCTTCTGCGTCGCCGTTGTTTTTGGTCAGCTGCTGGGATTAGCTCCATTGTCCTGGGTGATGGTCTGAAGAGAGGATCTGCCTCGGGAAAGTCGTATTCCTGTTCTTAATGTTGGTTTTTCAACGTTGTTCTCATATCCAATAGTTCTTCCTGGCTGTATGTAACAAGATTTCCTGGAGTAACAATGTAAGAAATAACACATAACAAAACTAAATACTACATTGTTTCCTAAGAATGCGACCATCTCTGTCGGCACCATGTTGTGTCAATCAAACCTTGCTCCAGAGTGCTCAGGACCTCATACTGGGGTGAAGGTTCACCTTCCAACACAAAGCCAAGACAATGCAGGAGTGGATTCAGGACAAGTCTCTGAATGTCCTTGAGTGGCCCAGCCAGAGCCTGACTTTAACCCGATAAAACATCACTGGAGAGACCTGAAAATAGTTGTGCAGCCACGCTCCCATCCAACCTGACAGAGCTTGAGAGGATCTGCAGAGAAGAATGAGAGAAACAGGTGTGCCAAGCTTATTGCGTCATACCCAAGAAGACTATAGGTTGCAAATACTGTCAAATGTGCTTCAACAAAGTACTGAGTAAAGGGTCTGAATACTTATGAACATTTGAAACATTTTCTAAAAACCTGTTTTTTCCTTGTCATTATGGGTTATCATGTGTAGATAGATTATTTTTAAATATGGAAAAAGTGAAGGGGTCTGAATTCTTTCAGAAGGCACTGTACATACAGACCAGAGAAGAGGGAGATGGAGTGGGAGAAAGAATGATTGTGGGAATAGAGGGACATGAGAGAGAGAGATCCCTGTGCCCTGTGAGTGACTCACATAGTTTCTCCTTAAGGCATCACTCCGTCCTCCCACTCTACCCTCCCGCCCTCCCTCTCTCTATAGGTGGTCCCTCATGAGGAGGCGTACAACCCTCCACCACCTACAGGGTAGAGTATTGTGTGTGTGTGCGGGTTTAACTGAATGTGTGTGTGAGCATGCAACCATTTACTGCAGAACAACAAAGGTTGGGTACATAATTGCAGCTATAGCGATAGAATTACAGCCTTACTGTGCCACGGTAATCACACAGGACAGTATGTGTGATATTTATGAGTGCGGCACAGTGGCATGTAATGACAGTGACAGAACAAGCAGGGTCACGCAGCTGATTTCCAATCCTTTCTCTGTCTCAATCAGTAATTCTTATAGGAGAGTAGGAAGACACAATCCTTTTGAGTATCTACCATAATATAGGAGGTTCTCATGGCATCAGTTTGTGTCCAGGGTAGACTGGACACAAACTGATCTCTGAAGTCGCCCATTATTACTGCTCATGCGCAAACGTTTTCAGCAAAATTGTTTATAAGATCTTGATCTACTGATATGATGGCAATTCTATACCAATCACTCCCATTCACAACTTCATTGCCATGCATGTTTGTTATTCCGATACAGTTTATAGAACCAAAGTCATTACCGTAGTTGTTGGGCTATATTGGTAAATGAAACAATGAACAAATTAACTAAATAGATTTACAACTCCCCATAGATAGGCACATAGTGAACAGTGAGAGATGGGAATCCCAAAAGGTGGAACATTAATTTATTTTAATTTTAAAGTGTTTAACACAATAAATAACTAAATAACCATTCAACTTGCTAATGCTCCGGGACAGGGCCGATGTGGAGGGAAATTATGTTCCCTTTAATCTAAATGCAGTGTTTTTATCTATTTGTTTATAACATAATGTTCCTAGGAGGACACTTTGTCCCTGAAGAGATATGTTGGTGCATTTAAAATATTTTTAACTCGCTATAGTCGTATATGGCATCAATTAAAGACATCATTAATTCAGTAGAGTTTTGTGCTTGCAGGGAAATGTGAAAGATTAAATATATAACAAACGAACATCCGGGATTACAGGGTGTATAGAATTGACCGTATATATAGTATAGAGATGATATACATTATAGAGAGCAGGGGCGCAACTTTCACTGTGGACGGGGGGCCAAGATTCTCTTCACAAATTCTGAAATTGCACTTTTGTCCCCAGAAGTTTTATCATTGGACTGTGATACAAAAAGCGGCATTGTTGTGCTTTAAGACCATGAGGATGCCTCAGAGCAGTTGGGTAGGCTGTTTTGCGGTTTACACCGGCTGGATTTAGGACCACACGGACACCACCGAGAGTTCGGATAGGCTGTGTGAAGGCAATGCTTCTGGCTTTGCAGGACCGGCATTGAACAGAGGCAGCGGCTGTCAGTATGTACTGTATGTATTGCGTTCTTTCTCCGAATTGTAAAAGCAAGCATAAACTGGCTACTCTTTAGTTGACTGATGTTGCTTGCAAGGTAACTGCTGTTTAACTTAACAGAAAAAAAAATGAAATGAGTGTTTATTCCCAGTGCTGAGCTAATAGCGTAACTGACATGTATAACGTTCGCTAATATTTCATCCCCTCTCGACTGAGGTGAATGTATTAGCTAGCTAGTAGTAGCTACCACAGCCAGTTCAGCTCTAGCTATCTGTCAAATAATATTATAATAATAGCCACCTCATATCGTTATCTAAAAGCTGTTATGTATGGAAATGTTAGGTAACCCTTGTTTTGTCGTATTTCAACAGAAGTAAATGAACTTAACTAGCTGTCGCCAGTTGCTGTACCATAGGAGAGCGAGCTAGCCAAAACTTGGCTAATGTTAGCTATTGTTTTTGCCTCAATCACACTAGACCTGAATCAAACGATGAAACCAGCTGCCAAACGATTGAAGACCAATAATCTGACGTTTTTTGATAGTGCAATGTGAGTTTTTATTAGAGTCAGTATAGCAATGTAACATTATTGATCTGTCAGTTTCCCTAGCTAATTCCCTATATTCACACTGTCATGGTATAAACAGCTCTACAGGCTTCACTGTCATGGTGCACAGTCAGAACACAACACTATGCTCATCATGTCTTAGCAGGATCAGATGGTGACAGGTGTCCCAGCAGGGTCAGACAGCCAGGGAAGACTAGTCTACGGAGCTCAGGTGAATTTTCCAGTATGTTTTAAAAATATCATTGAATGAATACAAAGTTCCATCTTTAGGGTAGGCCTAGAGTACCAACACAACAGCTGTTTAAGCTTAAAGCTACAGTCTGGGATCTGGGAATAATGGTCATTTCAAGGATTGAACCATTGATTCTATTCTTGGATAATATAATATATAAATGAACCCCAAGGTAATTATTTGTAATGCCTCATCTTAGCAGGATCAGATTGTGACAGGGGTCTCAGCAGGGTCAGGCAGGCAGCCAGGGAAGACCAGTCTGTGATGGAGCTGAGGTGAATTTTTGCAGATACATTTTTTAAAATTCTGGAGCAAACACTGGACAAGCCAGAAGACTCAAAGATTTGAACTATTTTAAGGCAGTCTGACAAACCTAAAACGTTGATTTCCAAACTGTATAAGGGGTTGATAGAGGCTTTTCCCGAGGACACAATACATGTAAAACAAAAATGTGAGGAAGACCTGGGAAAAGCTATTGATAATGATGAATGGATAAAGATATGTTTGAATGCCCAGTCATGTTCATATAACCTCACACATAAATTACTGCAGTTTAAAACCATCCATAGAATGTACTATTTGCCAGTGAAACTGAATATTATGCACTCAGAAATGTTATTACTCTGTATATAAGGGGGACATACTTGCATATGTTATGGTCTTTTGAAGGCTGGCTAAATTCTGGCAAACAGTATGTTATTTTATCTCAGCATGTCTACAGATTCTCCCTTCTCCCTGTTTTTGATTGCTTGGAAATACTGATTACCGGAGGCTTTTATTAGAAGAAATTGTGTAATCTAGCATATAGTGGCAAAAAAATGCATTGCCATTAATTGGAAAATGGATTATCCTCACACAATGTCACAATCGATTGCAGAAATGTCAAGTTATTCAGTAGATTTGATGTATTACAAGATTAAAGGTATTACTGTGCAACTTTCATAAGGTCTGGATGCCTTATATGGAATACAGTACAACAAATCGAATCAAATCAAATCAAATTTTATTTGTCACATACACATGGTTAGCAGATGTTAATGCGAGTGTAGCGAAATGCTTGTGCTTCTAAATAACTAACAATTCCAAAAAACTACTGTCTTATACACAGTGTAAGGGGATAAAGAATATGTACATAAGGATATATGAATGAGTGATGGTTAGTGCTTCTAGTGGACCACTAGGGGGCAGGACGGGGCAGTGGACCACTAGGGGGCAGGACAGTGGACGGGGCAGTGGACCACTAGGGGGCAGGACGGGGCAGTGGACCACTAGGGGGCAGGGACCACTAGGGGGCACGGGGCAGTGGACCACTAGGGGGCAGGACGGGGCAGTGGACCACTAGGGGGGACGGGGCAGTGGAGGATGGGGCAGTGGACCACTAGGGGGCAGGGGGGCAGTGGACCACTAGGGGCAGTGGACCACTAGGGGGCAGGACGGGGCAGTGGACCACTAGGGGGCAGGATGGGGCAGTGGACCACTAGGGGCAGTGGACCACTAGGGGGCAGGACGGGGCAGTGGACCACTAGGGGGCAGGACGGGGCGACCCAGCTATATTGTGTGCAAGTAAAAATAACTCTACAGTGCTACTAGGCAAAAAGAGATGAATACGTTTAAAGAACAAAATAATAAATACATTTTTAACCCGATTTCATGATATCCAATTGGTAGTTGCAGTCTTGTCTTACCGCTACAGCTCCTGTACGGACTCGGGAGAGGCAAAGGTCGAGAGTCACGCGTCCTCCGAAACACGGCCCCGCCAAGCTGCACTGCTTCTTCACACACTTCTCGCTTAACCCAGAAGCCAGCCACACCAATGTGTCGGAGGAGACACCATACAATTGTCAGTGTGCATGCGCCTGGCCACCACGAGAAGTCGCTAGAGCGCAATGGGACAAGGACATCCCAACCGGCCAAACCCTCCCCTAACTCGGACGACGCTGGGACAATTGTATGTTGACTCATGGGTCTCCCGGTCACGCCCGGCTGCTACACAGCCAGGGATCAAAACCAGATTTGTAGTGATGTTTCTAGCAGCAATGCAGTGCCTTAGACTGCTGCTCCACTCGGGAGGCCCGATGAGATTAATTATATGGAGGATGTGCTATCTCTGTGTGTTAATGTATATGTGTAGGTGTTTACAAACTTTTCCATTGGGATAAAGAAAATATATAAAAATAATTTTTATTTGGAAGGAAATTGCGTTGAGGAGAGAGTCATTAATATTGACTAGACTGGTGGGGTTTTCGGCTGTGCAGGCGGCTCGGGAATGGCCGGGCAGACTGGCAGAAATTTGATATAGAGGATCTCTTAATATAGTCGATAGGAATTAGGAAAATGAATGGCAAATAAATCTGGCTGCACAACTGATTGGCAAACGTACTGCAAATTGAGAAATGTGACTAAACTGAATGAAAAGAAGAAACTACACCATGAAACAAAGATAAATGGCATAAAGAATGATAGTAAAAAGATTTGGAGCACTTTCAATTACATTTATATTGCCACATACTTTTATTATTATTTCATTGGCAAGATCAGCAAACTGAGGCATGACATGTCAGCAACAAATGCTGACACTCCACATCCAAGTAATTCTGACCACATTATAAAAGACAAGATTTTAATTTTGAATTCCGTAAAGTGAGTGTGGAACATTCTTAAAATTGTTGTCTACCAACAATGACAAGCCACCGGGGTCGGACAACTTCTATGGAAAATTACTGAGGATAATAGCGGATGATTTTGCCACTCCTATATGCCATATTTAAGCCTACTAGAAAGTGTATGCCCTCAGGCCTGGAGGGAAGAAAAAGTAATTCCACTTCCCAAGAATAGTAAAGCCCCCTTTACTGGCTCAAAAAGCTGACCAATCAGCCTGTTACCAACCCTTAGTAAACATTTGGGAAAAAATGATGTTTGACCAGCAACAATGCTATTTTACTGTAAACAAATTGACAAACGATGGTTGACTCAACACTATACATGTCAGCTACGACAGCAACTGAAATTACTGCAACGCTTAACAAAGAGCTGCAGTTAGTTTCAGAATGGGTGGCAAGGAATAAGTTAGTCCTAAATAATAAAAAAAAAATGAAAAGCCTTGTATTTGGGACAAATCATTCACTAAACACTAAACCTCAACTAAACCTTGTAATAAATAATGTGGAAATTGAGCAAGTTGAGTTGACTAACTTGCTTAGAGTGACCCTGGATTGTAAACTGTCATGGCCAAAACATATTGATACAATAGTAACTAAGATGGGGAAAAGTCTGTCCATAATAAAGAGCTGCTCTACATTCTTAACAGCACTATCAACAAGGCAGCTCCTACATGCTCTAGTTTTGTCGTGTGGTCAGGTACCACAAAGAGGGAAAATTGCAATTGGCTCAGAACAGGGCAGCACAGCTGGCCCTTGGATGTACACAGAGAACACACATTAATAATATGTATGTCATGTATATCTCTTTTGGCTCAAAGTGGAGGAGAGATTGACTTCATCACTACTTGTATTTTTGAGAGGTATTGACACATTGAAAACACTAAGCTGTCTGTTTAAACAACTAGCACACAGCTAAGACACCCATGCAAACCCCACAAGATATGCCACCAGAGGTCTCTTCACAGTCCCCAATTCCAGAACAGACTATGGGAGGCGCACAGTACTACAGACAGCCATGACTACATGGAACTCTACACATCAGGTAACTGATGCAAACAGTAGAATCAGATTTAAAAAACAGATCAAAATACACCTCGTGGAACAGTAGGACTGTGAAGCAACACATAGGCACAGACACATGCATACATACACATGATAACATCCACACTATACTGTAACGTCTGCTTCCAACTCACACCCTCAAACACGTAGAACCCCTGAACGCAGCTCACTTTCCAGACCACTTTCCAGCTCACGCTCTCAAACACGTAGAACCCCTGAACGCAGCTCACTTTCCAGACCACTTTCCAGCTCACGCTCTCAAACACCTAGAACTCCTGAACGCAGCTCACTTTCCAGACCACTTTCCAGCTCACGCTCTCAAACACCTAGAACTCCTGAACGCAGCTCACTTTCCAGAACACTTTCCAGCTCACGCTCTCAAACACGTAGAACCCCTGAACGCAGCTCACTCTCCAGAACCCAATCACCTGAATTCTAATCACCTGTTCACATACCTGTATGTCATTATCACACACTATTTAGTTAAGTTCTTTGCACCCCATCACTGTGAGGTATTTTTTGTTTTGTGACACGTCTTTCAGAGCTCTGGTTTTCCTGTGATTTACTCCTCCTGTGTATGATAGTTTTTGCCTGCTTCACTAGGACCCCCTGTGTATGACCTTCTGCCTGCCCCTGGACTCAGCTACCTGCTTCCTCCTGTGGTCCTTTGCAATAAACACCTGCTGCGCCCTGCGCTTGAAACCAGCTCTTTGTCTCCCCTCACGTTCATTACATATACACACACGTACACATGGATTTTGTGTTGTAGATATGTGGTAGTAGAGTAGGGGCTTAAAGGCACACACTCAGTGTGTTGTGAAATCTGTTATGAATGCATTGTAATGTTTTAAAAATGGTATAACTGCCTTAATTTTGCTGGAGCCCAGGAAGAGTAGCTGATGGGGATCCATAATAAATACAAATTAAAAAGTTAAAGGGATACTTCGGGATTTTGGCAATGAGGTCCTTTAGCTACTTCCCAGAGTCTTTGAACACGTGGATATCATTTTTATGTCTCTGTGTCCAGTATGAAGGAATTTAGAGATCGTTTAGATAAAGGGCCTCATTGGAAATATCCCGAAGTATCCCATTAAGTCTTTGTGCTTTTAAAAGAAAGGGTTGTTCATTTGCTAGGCTATTGGTTGAAGGTGCAACACAATATAGATTATTGAATGACCTTTGATCTACTTCACTTAAACAATGATCTGTTACCAAGCTTGATGACTGTGGGCCGATATGTTACTTGTTCTAAATAGAGACGGCTAGAGGGGCCATGGGTCATATTAGATTGTCTAGAAACGCAGGAAACTAGCTTTGTTTGGGGTTGAGTGAGCTGCATGGCTGGATTATGGACCACACAACTGTGTCTGTGCCCAGTTAGGTGATGAGTGTCTGTCTGTAGGCTGTGTCTAGGTGATGAGTGTCTGTCTGTAGGCTGTGTCTAGGTGATGAGTGTCTGTCTGTAGGCTGTGTCTAGGTGATGAGTGTATGTCTGTAGGTTGGGGCAAAGTACACTGTGTAAATCCACAAGGGTCTGGTAAATCATCAAGGGTCTGGTAAGTCATCAAGGGTCTGGTAAATCATCAAGGGTCTGGTAAATCAACTCTAAGGTCAAACGATCTGTATTACAGATGGAGGGGTGCCGTTAAGGATTCTGCTATGCTGTTGTTGTGGCTATATGATGAACGATGGTGCTGTTGGTGATGATAGTAAGGATGACGTTAGTGATGATAGTAAGGATGATGTTAGTGATGATCGTAAGGATGATGTTAGTGATGATAGTAAGGATGATGTTAGTGATGATAGTAAGGATGATTTTAGTGATGCTAGTAAAGTTGATGTTAGTGATGATAGTATAGATGATGATGAGGATGATGATGATGATGATAGTAAAGTTGATGTTAGTGATGATAGTGATGATAGTAAAGTTGATGTTAGTGACGATAGTGATGCCAGTAAAGTTGATGTTAGTGATGATAGTGATGACAGTAAAGTTGATGTTAGTGATGATAGTGATGATAGTAAAGTTGATGTTAGTGATGATAGTGATGATAGTAAAGTTGATGTTAGTGACGATAGTAAAGTTGATGTTAGTGATGATAGTAAAGTTGATGTTAGTGACGATAGTGAGGATAGTAAAGTTGATGTGAGTGATGATAGTAAAGTTGATGTTAGTGATGATAGTAAGGATGATGATGATGATGATAGTAAAGATGATGATGATGATAGTAAAGATGATGATGATGGTAAAGTTGATGATAGTATAGATGATGATGAGGAGGATGATGATGAGGAGGATGATAGTAAAGATGATGATGATAGTAAAGTTGATGTTAGTGATGATAGTGATGATAGTAAAGATGATGATGATAGTAAAGATGATAGTAAAGATGATGATGATAGTATAGATGATATTAGTGATGATAGTATAGATGATATTAGTGATGATAGTAAAGATGATGATGATAGTAAAGATGATGTTAGTGATGATAGCAAAGATGATGGTGATAGTATAGATGATGTTAGTGATGATAGTAAAGATGATGATGATGATGATAGTAAAGATGATGATGATGATAATAAATATAATGATGATGAATATGATTGGACAAATGTATTTCAAGGGTGTGTGTGTGTGTGTGTGTGTGTGTGTGTGTGTGTGTGTGTGTGTGTGTGGGTGCGTTTACAATATAAGTGTTGGCTTTATTTTCTTCACACTCCTTTCACACAGCACTGTTCTAGAATATTGGACCGTTGGATTTCATACTTTTTGAATTCTCAGCACAGCTCAGATTTCTCCAACAGTCAACACATTCAAATGAAAAGAGGAAGTGTACCGGAGCCGCGTTGGTTGGGAATTAAGGATTGGTGCACGTTCGGGATGTGCGTCCCCCGCGGATGTTGGTCTCAGAACCATTTACCTATGTCACAATTGGACGCCTAACTAACGTGTCTCAGCGTCTATGGACTATGATTTACGGTTACATGCTCTGTCACTTTGCAAATCATCTCGAAATATTGTGCCGTGAGTCAAACAAAATCAAAGCAGTAAAGTTTAGAACACAAAAGAAGGATTGTCGATTGGAAAATCAAGATTTGTATTTTTCCTCATTTTCTTTATTACAGTGCCTTGTGAAAGTATTCGGCCCCCTTGAACTTTGCGACCTTTTGCCACATTTCAGGCTTCAAACATAAAGATATAAAACTGTATTTTTTTGTGAAGAATCAACAACAAGTGGGACACAATCATGAAGTGGAACGACATTTATTGGATATTTCAAACTTTTTTAACAAATCAAAAACTGAAAAATTGAGCGTGCAAAATTATTCAGCCCCTTTACTTTCAGTGCAGCAAACTCTCTCCAGAAGTTCAGTGAGGATCTCTGAATGATCCAATGTTGACCTAAATGACTAATGATGATAAATACAATCCACCTGTGTGTAATCAAGTCTCCGTATAAATGCACCTGCACTGTGATAGTCTCAGAGGTCCGTTAAAAGCGCAGAGAGCATCATGAAGAACAAGGAACACACCAGGCAGGTCCGAGATACTGTTGTGAAGAAGTTTAAAGCCGGATTTGAATACAAAAAGATTTCCCAAGCTTTAAACATCCCAAGGAGCACTGTGCAAGCGATAATATTGAAATGGAAGGAGTATCACCACTGCAAATCTACCAAGACCTGGCCGTCCCTCTAAACTTTCAGCTCATACAAGGAGAAGACTGATCAGAGATGCAGCCAAGAGGCCCATGATCACTCTGGATGAACTGCAGAGATCTACAGCTGAGATGGGAGACTCTGTCCATAGGACAACAATCAGTCGTATATTGCACAAATCTGGCCTTTATGGAAGAGTGGCAAGAAGAAAGCCATTTCTTAAAGATATCCATAAAAAGTGTCGTTTAAAGTTTGCCACAAGCCACCTGGGAGACACACCAAACATGTGGAAGAAGGTGCTCTGGTCAGATGAAACCAAAATTGAACTTTTTGGCCACAATGCAAAATGTTATGTTTGGCGTAAAAGCAACACAGCTCATCACCCTGAACACACCATCCCCACTGTCAAACATGGTGGTGGCAGCATCATGGTTTGGGCCTGCTTTTCTTCAGCAGGGACAGGGAAGATGGTTAAAATTGATGGGAAGATGGATGGAGCCAAATACAGGACCATTCTGGAAGAACCTGATGGAGTCTGCAAAAGACCTGAGACTGGGACGGAGATTTGTCTTCCAACAAGACAATGATCCAAAACATAAAGCAAAATCTACAATGGAATGGTTCAAAAATAAACATATCCAGGTGTTAGAATGGCCAAGTCAAAGTCCAGACCTGAATCCAATCGAGAATCTGTGGAAAGAACTGAAAACTGCTGTTCACAAATGCTCTCCATCCAACCTCACTGAGCTCGAGCTGTTTTGCAAGGAGGAATGGGAAAAAATGTCAGTCTCTCGATGTGCAAAACTGATAGAGACATACCCCAAGCGACTTACAGCTGTAATCGCAGCAAAAGGTGGCGCTACAAAGTATTAACTTAAGGGGGCTGAATAATTTTGCACGCCCAATTTTTCAGTTTTTGATTTGTTAAAAGAGTTTGAAATATCCAATAAATGTCGTTCCACTTCATGATTGTGTCCCACTTGTTGTTGATTCTTCACAAAAAAATACAGTTTTATATCTTTATGTTTGAAGCCTGAAATGTGGCAAAAGGTCGCAAAGTTCAAGGGGGCCGAATACTTTCGCAAGGCACCGTATTTCCTTCTATATTTCCTTCTTCTTTCTTTCCGTCTTTATGGATTCCTATCATGGATCTGCCATCATATCAAAATAAGCTTCCATGGTTGAAGCTTTGTGTATAAAATGGATGTCAACTGTCTCTGTGTTTATACTTTTCATAAGTGACCATGACCAATCTCTGTACAGCTTATCAGTTGTGCATCTACGATGATGCTGGCGGTAATTTCAGTCAGTATGAATCAAGCTTAGAAACAGATTTATCTTCCATTGGTTGTCATATGTTTTTCTTCTCATATACAGTTTGGCCATGTGCAGAAGTGTGGTCATTCTATTTAATCAAAACTATTTCTGGCTTTTATTTTCTAGGAATAAGCTTGCGTCCAAACCCAGGCCCACTACTACTACGTGGAGGTTATTGAAATACTTTTTTCTCTCTCCATAACCGACCTGACATAGTGTGTGCCAGTATGATTCCTCATGCCGTGAGAGGGTCACCGGAGTGTGAAATTGAGCAGTGTTACCCTGCACTGTACTGAGAGGAAAAAAGGGGGAGAGAGAAGGCAGAGAGAAATGAAGAGGGAGAGCGACAGGAGAGAGAGAAAAAAGAGAGAGAGGAGAGAGAGAAAGACTGTGTGTGTGTGTGTGTGTGTGTGTGTGCGTGCGTACGTGTGCGTTTGTGTGTGCGCGTGTGTGGGTTCTGAGACACCGTTGAGACAAACGCTGAGACAATGAGACCTTGATCTTCGTTGAGAGCACAGCATACATTCCAACACCGAAAAAGTGGCTGAGTTCTCACTCTTTTAAAAATGTTTACAGTCTGCAACATCCAAAGTCCACGAGAGAAAAAAATGTGTGCCTACCATCAAGAAACTATAATGTAGCCCTTTTCTGCACTTATCCTTACAGTGCAGCGTCAGCCACAGTGTGTCACCTTCGCCACTTCCAAACACTGACTCACCCATAAAGATTGACATACTACACATAGCAACAGTAACCAAGGTCAAACCTACATCAGATATTTGACAGGCAATACAATCTGTAGCTATAAGGTGAAACCATAAAAATAACAATATTTGTGTGTAGCTGACTGAAACTAATTTAGACAAACAGTAAGTAGTTCAGCACATGGTGTAGTAAAACTGCAAAATTTTGTACAAGGTTATAAAAAACAGGGTTGCTCTGTGAAGTTTAAAACTGGGAGGTTTCTGGATTGCAGAAGGGGGGTAGACGAGATGAGAAAGGAGAGGAGCAGAGCAGAGAGAAGAGAGGAGACGGGAGGAGTGTTGGTCGCTGAGGTAATTTAGCTCTGATGGTGGAGCGCAATCGCAGCAAGAGCCAAGGGGAAAAGGGGCCAATGCATCACACTGAGTCTCTGTCCGGAGTCGGCTCTTATGATTGATCACCTCATGCGTCACTTTAATTTAAAGTCAATTGCATCTATAGATACCTGTCAGACTAGAGCGTCCCCTAATGCCATCCCCACTGCAGAACAACCCTCACTACCTCAGTTCCTCTCCTTAGAAACCAACCCCAACGTCAAACAGAGCTTTAGCAGTCAGTTGAGGAACAAAGGGAGGAGAAAATAAAGGAGGGAATCAGTGCAATCTTTCATCTGAGCTGTTTCTTTCTGACAGGTATGAGTCCAGAGATGATTTGTTTCAGAGATGGATTGGAAACCGGTGAAACACGGCTTATACTGAGCGGCTGGGAGAGCGCTAGAGATCCAGATACCATTGAAATGTAAAATAAAGAGAGAAAAAAGGAAAGAAAGGAGGAATTTCTCTCTTAGATCCATAATCTCTCACTTACCATACAAATGACTATTCTGCCACTTTTCCTCCAGAATATTGTAGCTTTCATAACACCAGTGACCTTACCAAGAGGTTCAGACCTCTTCACGTCTAAAAGCTGTTAGATTGACAGAGTCAAGGTCAAGGATTCACTCCTTCAAGTCGCTACACTGGTGTCAGGAATGGGATGGTGCTGAAAATATTCCAGTTTCAATCTTCTGCTTCCTAAATTACAATTCCCTTTCTTTACTTGAACATACCTCTCATATTTGTATACAATATTGGGAGCTGTAACACTTTGTGGTATTGAGACATAAAAGATGAGAACTGACTTGTAAAACTATTTCCTACACTTTCTTTAATAGTTTAGGTATTAGAGCTGGGAGACGCTCTCACAGGTAAATGATTGGGAGATCACACCCTTGAAATTATTCTTATCTCTTGGCAATTACATGTTATTTTGGTGAGGAACACACGGGATCATCTGAATCATCTCAAACAGGACTGAAGGTTTCACAGAATTAATTGGGGGCTGTCTTCACCTTTGATTTGCGATCATAAAATCAAACATGTTATCTTCAACCGTTATTATTTAATTGTGTCAGTGGAGGAAAATCAGGTGTTTTATTCACGTTTGTTCGAAAGGAAGGAGAACTCTTTAAATATAATGACCATTATATAAAAACATACTGCTCCCCCTTGAAAAAAATTGCCGGATCCTGTCAAATGAAACACTGGATGAAAAGTGGACCTAAAATAACAATCATAATCACAAAAAAAATTACAATTTATTAGAAATTATATAAAAATCCATTCATGCTGTTATATACATGATAGTGTTCAATAAGCATGAAAAAGGAGGCAACATTTTGAAAAGCAGGAGGTAGGCTACAGCCTACATAACTTGTCCAATAAGAATGTTTTTAAAAGCAGGAGGTACTGTAGGCTACTACTGTCACAGCCATCAAAATAAGTGGACCAAAGTGCAGCGTCGTGAGCATTCATTTTATTTTAAAATGTCGCCAAAAAAACAACAGTGAAGCTTACAGGGCTAAGTGCCACAAACAAAGTTAACCACCCACACTGAAAGGAGGGAAAAAGGGCTACCTAAGTATGATTCCCAATCAGAGACAACGTTAGACAGCTGTCCCTGATTGAGAACCATACCCGGCAAAAACACAATAGTTCACTGAACCCAATAATTCACCTGACACAAGATTGAATCCAAACATTGCACTGTTCATTTTATGTGCATTTTACATTCACTGTACCTTTCACCACATTTGTTGATAACAAAATCTGAAAATACTCTGGATACATTCAGTAACATGATAATAATATTCCTGGAAAATGTAGCGTAGGTGCAATATAAGACAAAAAAAATGACAAGGGTTTGAGTGAGAGGACTACTAGTATCTCCAAGTGGCCACGCACCTCTCCAAAGTGTGCACAGTTCCTAAGTAACTTCAATGCACTATTATGACTCAAAGAAGATCTTCAACTATAAGGTGTTTTTTGAGCTCTCTTAGGTGTGCCGTTGAGGAACTAGAGCAAGAACACTTGTAGTTGTTTTGTTTGGAACACAACCCAGCATCCCCACTAGAGGTCGACCGATTATGATTTTTCAACGCCGATACAGATTATTGGAGGACCAAAAAAAGCCAATGCCGATTTATAATAAAATGTAAATAAAAAACAATGTATTTGTAATAATGACAATTACAACAATACTGAATGAACAGTTATTTTAACTTAATATAATACATCAATAAAATCAATTTAGCCTCAAATAAAATGAAACATGTTCAATTTGGTTTAAATAATGCAAAAACAAAGTGTTGGAGAAGAAAGTAAAAGTGCAATATGTGCCATGTAAAAAAGCTAACGTTTAAGTTCCTTGCTCAGAACATGAGAACCAATGAAAGCTGGTGGTTCCTTTTAACAGGAGTCTTCAATATTCCCAGGTGAGAAGTTTTAGGTTGTAGTTATTATAGGAATTATAGGACAATTTCTCTCTATACGATTTGTATTTCATATACCTTTGACTATTGGATGTTCTTATAGGTACTTTAGTATTGCCAGTGTAACAGGGCACGAACCAGGAACACATCGACAACAGCCACCCTCGAAGCAGCGTTACCCATCGCTCCACAAAAGCCGCGGCCCTTGCAGAGCAAGGGGAACAACCACTCCAAGTCTCAGAGTGAGTGATGTTTGAAACACTATTTCACCTGGTTAATATTGCCTGCTAACCTGGATTTCTTTTAGCAAAATATGCAGGTTTAAAAATATATACTTCTGTGTATTGATTTTAAGAAAGGCATTGATGTTTATGGTTAGGTACAGTCGTGCAACGATTGTGCTTTTTTTGCAAATGCGCTTTTGTTAAGAGAGCAAGACTTTCTAATCGACCTGGCACTTCAGTAGAGGATTCCTGGTTATTCTTTAAAAGAGCTTTCCTCACCATCTTAAATAACCATGCCTCATTCAAAAAATGTAGAACCAGGAACAGATATAACCCTTGGTTCACTCCAGACCTGACTGCCCTTGACCAGCACAAAAGAATCCTGTGGCGTATTGCATTGGCATCGAATAGCCCCCGCGATATGCAACTTTTCAGGGAAGTTAGGAACCAATACACACAGGCAGTTAGGAAAGGAAAGGCTAGCTTTTTCAAACAGAAATGTGCATCCTCTAGCACAAACTCCAATAAGTTCTGGGACACTGTAAAGTCCATGGAGAATAAGAGCACCTCCTCCCAGCTGCCCACTGCACTGAGGCTAGGAAACACTGTCACCACCAATAAATCCACGATAATTGAGAATTTCAAAAAGCATTTTTCTATTTCTGGCCATGCTTTCCACCTGGCTACCCTTACCTCAGCCCACAGCCCTGCAACCCCCACTGCAACTTGCCCACGCCTCCCCATTTCTCCTTCACCCAAATCCAGATAGCTGATGTTCTGAAAGAGCTGCAAAATCTGGACCCCTACAAGTCAGCCGGGCTAGACAATCTGTACCCTTTCTTTCTAAAATAATCACCCGAAATTGTTGCAAGCCCTATTAATAGCCTGTTCGACCTCTCTTTCCTATTGTCTGAGATCCCCAAAGACTGGAAAGCTGCCGCAGTCATCCCCCTCTTCAAAGGGGGAGACACTCTAGATCCAAACTGCTACAGACCAATATCTATCCTACCCTGCCTCTTCGACAGCAGGTCTTCGAAAGCCAAGTTAACAAACAGATCACCGACGATTTTGAATCCCACCGTACCTTCTCCACTATGCAATCTGGTTTCCGAGCTGGTCATGGGTGCACCTCAGCCACGCTCAAGGTCCTAAACGATATCATAACCGCCAACGATAAGAGACAATACTGTGCAGCTGTATACATCGACCTGGCCAAGGATTTCGACTCTGTCAATCACCACATTCTTATCGGCAGACTCAACAGCCATGGTTTCTCAAATGACTGCATCGCCTGGTTCACCAACTACTTCTCACACAGTGTTCAGTGTGTCAAATTGGAGGGCCTGTTGTCCGGACCTCTGGCAGTCTCTATGGGGGTGCCACAGGGTTCAATTCTCAGGATGATTCTTTTCTCTGTATACATCAATGATGTTGCTCTTGCTGCTGGTGATTCTCTGATCCACCTCTACGCATACGACACCATTCTGTATATGTCTGGCCCTTCTTTGGGCACTGTGTTAACTTACCTCCAGACGAGCTTAAATGCCATACAACTCTCCATCTGTGGCCTCCAACTGCTCTTAAATGCAAGTAAAACTAAATGCATGCTCTTCAACCGATCGCTGCCCGCACCTGCCAGCCCGTCCAGCATCACTACTTTGGACGGTTCTGACTTAGAATATGTGGACAACTACAAATACCTAGGTGTCTGGTTATACTGTAAACTCTCCTTCCAGACTTACATTAATAATCTCCAATCCAAAATTAAATCTAGAATCAGCTTCCAATTTCGCAACAAAGCATCCTTTAGTCATGCTTCCAAACATACCCTCGTAAAGCTGACTATCCTACCGATCCTTGACTTCGGCGATGTCATTTACAAAATAGCCTCCAACACTCTACTCGGCAAATCGGATGCAGTCTATTACAGTGCCATCCGTTTTGTCACCAAATCCCCATATACTACCCACCACTGCGACCGGTATGCTCTCATTGGCTGGCCCTCGCTTCATATTTGTTACCAAACCCACTGGCTCCAGATCATCTATAAGGCTTTGCTAGGTAAAGCCCCGTCTTATCTCAGCTCACTGGTCACTATAGCAGCACCCACCCGTAGCACGCGCTCCAGCAAGTATATTTCACTGGTCACCCCCAAAGCCAATTCCTCCTTCGGCCGCCTTTCCTTCCAGATCTCTGCTGCCAATGACTGGAACAAACTGCAAAAATCACTGAAGCTGGAGACTTATATCTCCCTCACTAGCTTAAAGCCCAGCTTTCAGAGCAGCTCACAGATCACTGCGCCTGTACATAGCCCATCTGTATATAGCCCGTCCAACTACCTCATCCCCATACCGTTATTTATTTTGCTCCTTTGCACCCCCGTATCTCTACTTGCACACTCATCTACTGCACATCTATCACTTCAGTGTTTAATTGCTATATTGTAATTATTTCGTCACTATGGCCTATTTATTGCCTTACCTCCCTTATCCTACCTCATTTGCACACACTGTATATAGCCATTGTTTTCTATTGTATAATTGATTGTATGTTTGTTTATTCCATGTGTAACTCTGTGTTGTTGTTTTTGTTGCACTGCTTTGCTTTATCTTGGTCAGGTCGCAGTTGTATATGAGAACTTGTTCTCAACTAGCCTACCTGGTTAAATAAAGGTGAAATAAATAAATACTAATAAAAATCACAAAATGATCTCTCTCTTTGGTTATCCTCATGAAAGGTGCATTTCGAGCAAAACACATGAAGATAGATGTATTCTTACATTATTTTCGTAAAATGAAATAAACAAATCATTCAAATTACTTGCATTCATTTTTTTGATATGTTTATTTTTTGAGACAGCTATGAAATGACAGAGGGCATACAGATAGGTGGAGAAATAGATTGATGGGTATTTAACGCCGGTTTTCGGTGGGAGAGGGGTGACGTTTGTAACCGCTAGATCACCGGGCTCTGCCCGACCTGAATTCATTTTCATTAAGTTAATGTTGGTTGTTTTTTACGGGTCAATTTCAATTCACCACAGAATCATTTCTTACAGTGTTGCTGTGTGGTTGAGTGTGTACAATTCCCCAAAAATGTGCCATCTTACTGCCACTCCTGTTTCTAATCTGTGTCAATGAAGCAATGAAAAAATGTAGGTGGAATTCCATAATAACTATTATCCATAGGCCCTTATCATCTATCAATATTTAGGCTATAAACTATTTGCATGTTAGAAGAATATTTCGAAGATAAATACACAACGCAGAGACAGAGGACAAGAGGTCAACACAGTACAAGAGGTTAACAGGACTAACAGTCAATAGAGTACTAACGGTCAACGGAAAGTGTTTTTTCTGTAATAGGGGATTAATGCAGCGACATCTGTTAGGAATGTCAGTCTTGAACCTATAGCTACGTGTGGCACCTTCTCATTGGTCCAACCTGAAATTGGATACTTGTTATTAAATAGGATACCGTTTTATTGCAAGGAATTCTAATTGGTCAACCACAGGCTAGGGCTGGGTTAAAAACTACATCCTGAGAGAGAACATCAGGCAGAATGACCATCTACTTCCAAGCATGATTTGTCCCATTTGAATAAACCTATTTTCCTCCCCCTGATTTGCTTTGGGGTCTGTGTCATTGAAGAATAACATCAACTGCTAACAAATTCTAAACCTTTGATTGTATGAGAAACACCATTTTTGTATTTAGATGCTACCTTTTACACAGTGGTGTAAAGTACCTACAGTGCATTCGGAAAGTACACAGACCCCTTGACTTTTTACACATTTTGTTACATTACAGCCTTATTCCAAAATGTATTAAATCATTTTTTTCTCCTTATCAGTCTTCACATAATACCCCATAATGACAAAGCAAGAACAGGTTTTTAGACATTTTTGCAAATGTACTAAAATTAGAAAACTGTTATCACATTTACATAAGTATTCAGAACCTTTAGAACCTCAGTACTTTGTTGAAGCACCTTTGGTAGTGATTACAGTCTCAAGTCTTCTTGGGTATGATGCTACAAGCTTGGCACACCTGTATTTGGGGAGTTTCTTCCATTCTTCTCTGCAGATCCTCTCAAGATCTGCCAGGTTGGATGGGGAATGTCACTGCACAGCTATTTTCAGGTCTCTCCAGAAATGTTAAATCAGGTTCAAGTCCGGGCTCTGGCTGGGCCATTCACGGACATTCAGAGACTTGTCCCGATGCCACACCGGCATTGTCTTAGCTGTGTGCTTAGCAAGGGTGCAACTTTCACTAGGGACGGGGGTCACATTTTGAAATTGTATTTTTGTCCCCCCCCCAGTGTTATCATTGGAATGTGATACAAATCAAGGCAACGGTGTGCTTTAGGACCATGCGATTGCCTCCGAGTGGTCGGATAGGTTGTTTTAAGTGTTTTTCCGACTGGATGTAGGACCATGCGGACACCACAGAGCGGGCTGACATGCTGTGTGAAGGCAAAGCTTCTGGAAGGCTGGCTGGACCAGCATGGGATAGTTGAGCATAGTTCAGTGTACACGCTCCACTATTTCACAGAGTTGTAAAAGGAACAGGAACTGGCTACTCTTTAGTTGGGTGATGTAGCTGGCAAAGTAACTGCTGTGTACCTTAACAGAAAAAAATCTAAATGAGTGTTTATTTGCAGTGCTGAGCTGGTATTGTAACTGACATGTAACGTTAGCTAATGTTTCATTACCTCTCAAATGAGGTGAATGAATAAGCTATGCTAGTGAGTAGCTACCAAAGCCAGGTCAGCTTTAGCCTCTAGTTATCTGTCAGATAGCAATATGAGGTGGCTATTATTACAGTCTAACAGCAGTTGTTTGTATGTAGCGCTTGTTTTGTCACATTTCAGAAGTAAATGAACTTGGTAAGCTTTCGCCAGTTGATATACCGCTAGAGAGAGAGAGCTGGCCAAAAGATGGCTTACATTAGCTATTTTCTTTTTCCTCAATAATACTAGAACTAAATCAAATGATGAAACCATCGGCTAAACAATTGATGATTGATATTCTGACATTTTTTCATTCCTTACTTTTCACACTGACACAGTAATAAACAGCTCTATCGTTAAGGCTTCACTGTCATTGTGCACAGTAGAGGTCTGCGCAGGAATGATTTCCCTATACCGCTCCAACCAGCACCCCCTGGCTTTCTGTCCGACTCCCACCGTCTACCGCAAGAACTGGTCCCAAACCCAACTGCAGTCCTGCAATTTATTTTAGACATATGTGACCCAGCTCACTTGCCAGCCATGGTCCTAACAATACTGTACCCTATCGGCAATATCAAATCCTTAAATTACCAGAGATTCTCACATGGCCCTTATATTGTATTACTGGACTATATCAGCAAATATACTAGATATAGTTTGAAGAGAGCAGAGTTGGAGAGACTTGCACTTTCTCTTGAGCTATTTTTATAGCATAATTTTAGGAGAGGGCAGACCTTTAGACAGAGAAATATGGGTGATCAATATTTAGGCCTATTTCTAGGCAATGTAGCAAACTATAGCCTAATCATATGCCTCTTTAGGAAGTATATTTCCTTGGAAAGATAACTGTCTATGCTTATACATAGGCTATAGTCTACTCATTTCATTGAGATCACATGCGCACCTGATCTCGCAGGTATGGCTACTGAACTGGAGGCAGCAAGAATGAGGACAGCGACACTTGCTACGTTTGACATAGTCCTATAGAATATATGCTACCTTTAAGGAGGACGATTTGCAGGCAGAGACAAATAAATGGGTAATCCATACTTCTTGAAAATGAAAACGCACAATGCTCACTTACCATAGTAGCCTAACCTAGTGGGGAGAACAAGTATTTGATACACTGCCGATTTTGCAGGTTTTCTTACTTTCAAAGCATGTAGAGGTCTGTAATTTTTATCATCGGCACACTTCAACTGTGAGAAATGGAATCTACAACAAAAATCCAGAAAATCACATTGTATGATTTTTAAGTAATTAATTTGCATTTTATTGCATGACATAAGTATTTGATACATCAGAAAATCAGAACTTAAAATTTGGTACAGAAACCTTTGTTTGCAATTACAGAGATCATACGTTTACTGTAGTTTCTTGACTAGGTTTGCACACACTGCATCAAGGATTTTGGCCCTCTCCTCCATACAGACCTTCTCCAGATTCTTCAGGTTTCGGAGCTGTCGCTGGGCAATACAGACTTTCAGCTGCCTACAAAGATTTTCTATTGGGTTCAGGTCTGGAGACTGGCTAGGCCACTCCAGGACCTTGAGATGCTTCTTACGGAGCCACTCCTTAGTTGCCCTGGCCATGTGTTTCGGGTCATTGTCATGATGGCAGACCCAGCCACGACCCATCTTCAATGCTCTTACTGAGGGAAGGAGGTTGTTGGCCAAGATCTCGCAAATCATGGCCCCATCCATCCTCCCCTCAATACGGTGCAGTCGTCCTGTCCCCTTTACAGAAAAGCATCCCCAAAGAATCATGTTTCCACCTCCATGCTTCACGGTTGGGATGGTGTTCTTGGGGTTGTACTCATCCTTCTTCTTCCTCCAAACACGGCGAGTGGAGTTTAAACCAAAAAGCTCTAGTTTTGTCTCATCAGACCACATGACCTTCTCCCATTCCTCCTCTGGATCATCGAGATGGTCATTAGCAAACTTCATACGGGCCTGGACATGCACTGGCTTGAGCAGGGGGACCTTGCGTGCGCTGCAGGATTTTAATCCACGACGGCGTAGTGTGTTACTAATGTTTTTTTTTAGACTGTGGTCCCAGCTCTCTTCAGGTCATTGACCAGGTCCTGCCGTGTAGTTCTGGGCTGATCCCTCACCTTCCTCATGATCATTGATGCCCCACAAGATGAGATCTTGCATGGAGCCCCAGACCGAGGGTGATTTACTGTCATCTTGAACTTCTTCCATTTTCTAATAATTGCGCCAACAGTCGTTGCCTTCTCACCAAGCTGCTTGCCTATTTTCCTGTAGCCCATTCCAGCCTTGTGCAGTTCTACAATTTAACCCTGATGTCCTTACACAGCTGTCTGTTCTTGGCCATTGTGGAGAGGTTGGAGTCTGTTTGATTGAGTGTGTGGACAGGTGTCGTTTATACAGGTAACGAGTTCAAACAGGTGCAGTTAATACAGGTAATGAGTGGAGAACAGGAGGGCTTCTTAAAGAAAAACTAACAGGCGGGTGAGAGCAGGAATTCTTACTTGTTGGTAGGTGATCAAATACTTATGTCATGCAATAAAATGCAAATTATTTACTTAATCATGCAATGGGATTTTCTGGATGTTTGTTTTAGATTCCATCTCTCACAGTTGAAGTGTACCTATGATAAAAATGACACCTCTACATGCTTTGTAAGTAGGAAAACCTGCAAAAAAAATTTGATCGCACTTCGACTCACGTTGGTTG
Source organism: Oncorhynchus tshawytscha (assembly GCF_018296145.1). NCBI lineage: Eukaryota > Metazoa > Chordata > Actinopteri > Salmoniformes > Salmonidae > Oncorhynchus > Oncorhynchus tshawytscha. The sequence continues at coordinate 29,694,640 of NC_056446.1, forward strand.
AGCGCCCTCCACTTTTTTTGATTATCAACATTTATTTACAGACACTATAGTAAACTACAGTCTAATCATATTTAAGTTAATTTCATATTGAAGATAACTGCCACGTGGTTCTCCACCCATGTCGGAAGCCTACTCTATTTCAATGAGACCACACATACTAGGCACACTTGAACTCAAACACCCAACTAGGCGAGGTAGGCTACTGAAGTTGAAGTAGTGATTTCTGAGTGTGTGATCAATGCAAAAAAATATGTTATTTTAATGCAAAAGGTAGGCTAATGCATACAAAGCAGAAAGAGAACCATTTCAAAATAATCTGTGGAACAACAAAAATATCTGTCTGACCGCCCACTCCCGCCTGCAGCATGAAAATGACTACCGCGCCGTAATGATCTCTGTCGCAGGTCCCACAGGTTTCCCGTGGGAATGCAGCCCTCTAGCGCAGTAGGTACACAACACTATGCTCATCATCTCTCAGCAGGATCAGATGGTGACAGGGGTTCCAGCAGGGTCAGACAGCCAGGGAATACCAGCCTACGGAGATCAGGTGAATTTTGCAGTTTATTCAGTGAATGATACAAAGTTCCATCTTGAATTGACGTGTAGACCGACAGTAGCTACAGGAGAGCAGCTTAAAGCTACAGTCTGGGATCTGAACTATTGATTAAATTCTTGGATAATATAACGTATAAATGTACACCAAGGTCATTATTTGTCATGTCTACTTTAAGGAGGATCAGATGGTGTGGGGGAAAATGACAAATAAGACATGCTATTATGTTTTTTACTTAGAGAATTGTCTCTTGTTTTATGCTAGTGTTTTTTTCTAACCTGATACAAACTTGTCTGTGTGATTTAGTCATAAGACTGGGCGTATAGCTGACATCCGTTTGGGTGCGAACACAACATGTGACACATCACGTTTCCTATCTGCAGGATCTCAGCTGTGTGGAAACTTGCATAAAGGAGCATATTATAGTGTGAGCTGTGGCAAATGCAGTCAGACGGTTGAGCCCTCCTGCTATCAACCTCTGGCTATCTTAATCTGCACAGACAAACTAATCACCTTTTACACACTATGTTCCCCACCCCTGTTTACACACATCTGCTAACTACCACATGAACAAAGAGGTTGTACTCTCCTATAAAAGCTGAGACCAAACTCTGTTCGTGGGGCTTTTAACTTTGCACTATTGGGTGATTGTATAATAAAGTTGTTGTTTGAAGAGTCAACAGTCTCACTTCCTTTTGATTAGAAATTCCACGTAACTGGTGACAGGGGTCTCAGAAGAGTCAGGCAACCAGGAAAGACCAGTCTCTGACAGGGGAGAGGTGAGATACAACACTATATTCTCTCTGTCCAGCAAACACTGGACAAGCCAGATTATTTTTAAGGCAGTCTGACAAACCTCCAAAGGTGATGTCCAAACTGTATCAAGTGTTGATAGAGGCTTTTCTTGATAACACAATACTTGTAAACCTAAAATGTGAGGAAGACCTAGGAGACGCTATTGATGATGACAAATGGATACAGATACAATTGAAGTCTGAAGTATACATACACCTTAGCCATATACATTTAAACTCCGGTTTTCACAAGTCCTGACACTTAATCCTAGTAAAAATTCCCTGTCTTAGGTCAGCTAGGATCACCACTTTATTTCAAGAAAGTGAAATGTTAGAATAATAGTACAGAGAATGATTTATTTCAGCTTTTATTTCTTTGATCACATTCCCAGTGGGTCAGACATTTACATACACTCAATAAGTATTTGGTAGCATTGCCTTTAAATTGTTTAACTTTGGTCAAACATTTCGGGTAGCCTTCCACAAGCTTCCCACAATAAATTGGGTGAATCTTGGACGATTTTCATTGACTGAGTCAGGTTTGTAGGCCTCCTTGCTCGCATACACTTTTTTCAGTCCTGCCCACAAATTTTCTATGGGACTGAGATCTGGGATTTTGTGATGGCCATTCCAATACCTTGACTTTGTTGTCCTTAAGCCATTTTGCCAAAACTTTGGAAGTATGCTTAAGGTAATTGTCAATTTGAAAGACCCATTGTGACCAAGCTTTAACTTCCTGACTGATGTCTTGAGATGTTGCTTCAATATATCCACATAATTTTCCTTCTTATGATGCCATCTATTTTGTGAAGTGCACCAGTCCCTCCTGCAGCAAAGCACCCCCACAACATGATTCTGCCACCCCATGCTTCACGGTTGGGAAGGTGTTCTTCGGTTTGCAAGCCTCCCCCCTTTTCCTCCAAACATAACAATGGTCTTTATGGCCAAACAGTTAAATATCTTATTCATCAGACCAGAGGACATTTCTCCAAAAAGTATGATCTTTGTCCCCATGTGCAGTTGCAAACCGTAGTCTGGCTTTTTCATGGCAATTTTGGAGCAGTAGCTTCTTCCTTTCTGATCAGCCTTTCAGGTTATGTCAATATAGGACTCGTTTTACTGTGGATAGAGATACTTTTGTACCTGTTTCCTTCAGCATCTTCACAAGGTCATTTGCTGTTGTTCTGGGATTGATTTTCACTTTTCGCACCAAAGTACGTTCATCTCTAGGAGACAGAATGCATCTCTTTCCTGAGCGGTATGATGGCTGCGTGGTCCCATGGTGTTTATATTTGAGTACTATTGTTTATACAGATGAACGTGGTACCTTCAGGTGTTTGGAAATTGCTCCCAAGGATGAACCAGACTTGTGGAGGTCTACACATGTTTTTCTGAGGTCTCGGTTGATTTCTTTAGATTTTCCCATGATGTCAATCAAAGAGGCACTGAGTTTGAAGGTAGGCCTTGAAATATATCCACAGGTTCACCTCCAATTGAGTCAAATGTTGTCAATTAGCCTATCAGAAGCTTCTAAAACCATGACATAATTTTTAATTGGAAGGTTGGATATACTTCCACAATGTATGTAAGAAAAGTCAAGTTGTGTACAGTATCACTAGATTTGTTTAAAGATTAAGGGTATACTGTGCAACTTTCAAAAGGTCTAGATGCCTTATATGGAATGCTGTATGACAAAAGGAGTCTGTATTGAAAACATGCACACATCAGGGCCCCGGGGGTCTGCCATCGCTGGTTGTTACTCTGGGCTTGGCCTAACACACCTGAAACCAACAAGGAATGGTTCACTGGTTGTTGGCCAAGATCTCGCAAATCATGGCCCCATCCATCCTCCCCTCAATACGGTGCAGTCGTCCTGTCACCTTTGCAGAAAAGCATCCCCAAAGAATGATGTTTCCACCTCCTTGCTTCACGGTTGGGATGGTATTCTTGGGGTTGTACTCATCCTTCTTCTTCCTCCAAACACGGCGATTGGAGTTTAGACCAAAAAGCTCTATTTTTGTCTCATCAGACCACATGACGTTCTCCCATTCCTCCTCTGGATTATCCAGAGGGTCACTGGCAAACTTCAGACTGGCCTGGACATGCGCTGGCTTGAGCAGGGGGACCTTGCGTGCACTGCAGGATTTTAATCCATGACGTCGTAGTGTGTTACTAATGGATTTCTTTGAGACTGTGGTCCTAGCTCTCTTCAGGTCATTGACCAGGTCCTGCCGTATAGTTCTGGGCTGATCCCTCACCTTCCTCATGATCATTGATGCCCCACGAGGTGAGATCTTGCATGGAGCCCCAGACCGAGGGTGATTGACCATCATCTTGAACTTCTTTCATTTTCTAATTATTGCGCCAACAGTTGATTGCCTATTGTCCTGAAGCCCATCCCAGCCTTGTGCAGGTCTACAATTTCAAATCAAATCAAATGTATTTATATAGCCCTTCGTACATCAGCTGTACAGCTCAAAGTGCTGTACAGAAACCCAGCCTAAAACCCCAAACAGCAAGCAATACAGGTGTAGAAGCACGGTGGTAGGAAAAACTCGCTAGAAAGGCCAAAACCTAGGAAGAAACCCAGAGAGGAACCAGGCTATGTGGGGTGGCCAGTCCTCTTCTGGCTGTGCATGGTGGAGATTATAACATGGCCAAGACGTTCAAATGTTCATAAATGACCAGCATGGTCAAATAATAATAATCACAGGCAGAACAGTAAGGATCGGACCAAGATGCAGCGTGGTAAGTGTTCATGACGATTTCTTAAAAAACGAACTGAACACTGAAATACAAAACAATAAACGATGTGTTGTAAACGAAAACCGAAACAGTACCGTGTGGCGACAAACACTCACACGGAAACAAACACCCACAAACTAACAGTGAAACCCAGGCTACTAAGTATGATTCTCAATCAGAGACATCTAACGACACCTGCCTCTGATTGAGAACCATATAGTGTCACGAATATTACGGAAGGTGGCTCCCCTTCTTGTTCGGGTGGCGCTCGGCGGTCATCGTCGCCGGTCTACTAGCTGCCACCGATCCTTTGTTCCGTGTTCGTTTGGTTTTGTCTAATTGTTTTCACCTGTTCATTGTTTGGTTGTTAGGGTGGTGTTATTTAAGTTTGTTTAGCCCGCTTCTGTTTGTGCGGGCTTGTTCTTCTGTATTTGTGAGAGATGTTAGTGTTTTGTTGGTATTTTTACCTAAGGGTACTTATTGTCATAATAGTTACGCCTGTGTTGGGTATAACTATTTTGTTATTTTTGGATTTTGGACATTAAAGCGTGTTTTTTCCCGCATCCTTTGCTCTCTGCACCTGACTCCACACCCATTCACTCACTGAGCGTTACAGAAGCCCACACCAATCTTATGGAGTCAGCAGGAGCAGCGACCACCCTTCTCCCCACGATGGAGCAGAGAGTCCTTCATCACACGTCCATCCTCCATCGCATCGGATCAGTGATGGATCAAATGATGGAGAGGATGGACCGTTGGGAGAGGAGTGGTCTCCCTACTACCCCACCTACCCTCCCACCAATAACTCTACCATTTCCTCCAGCGGGATCCGGTGCCAGCACTCTGCGCATCACGCCTCCGAGGGAGTACGATGGAGCGGCGGCGGGGTGCCAGGGATTTCTGCTATAACTAGTGCTCTACCTGGCCACCGCTCGGCCGGCTCCCTCGGACGAGGAGAGCGTGAGAGTGTCCTCGTCTCTTGCCTGACGGGTAGAGCCCTGGAGTGGGCCAATGCTGTCTGGAACGGGCCCGACTCAGCAAGGGGCAACTACCCGGAGTTCACCCGCCGTTTCCGGGCCGTGTTCGATCACCCTCCGGAGGGCCGAGCGACGGGTGAGAGGTTGTTCCATCTCCGGCAGGGGATAAGGAGCGCGCAGGACTTCGCGCTGGATTTCCGGACCTTGGCCGCTGGAGCAGGGTGGAACGACAGGGCCCTGATATACCATTACAGGTGTAGCCTGAGAGAGGATTTCCGCAGGGAGCTGGCTTGTCGGGACACTACGCACAGCCTTGATGAACTGATAGACCTGTCGATCCGGTTAGAACATCTGCTAGCTGCTCGCGGACGTTCTGAAAGGGTCCTGTTAGTTCCACCTCCTGACCCTCCCGCTCCTATCCCGATGGAGCTAGGAGGGGCCGCATCTAGGGAGATCGGAGGAGGAGGCTCCTCCTGTACCAGTTGTGGCAGGAGAGGGCACACTTCAGGTCGGTGCTGGAGGAGTTCATCTGGGAGTCGAGAGATGGCAGGCAGAACACTCCTTGGTTACCCCAGGTGAGTCAGCACCACACTTTTATTAATTTGTTTCCTTAAATTTGTTCCCTCTCTCCAGCATAAGGCGCTAGTCGATTCAGGCGCAGCTGGGAACTTTATTGATCGCAGACTCGCTCAGAGGTTGAGGATTCCGTTAGTTAAGGTAGAACCCCCTTTCCCCGTGCACTCTTTAGAAAGTCGACTGTTAGGGTCAGGGCTGGTTAGGGAGGCCACAATTCCTCTGGAGATGATTACGCAGGGGAATCATAAGGAGCGGATTAGTCGATTCACCTGCGTTTCCAGTGGTGCTGGGGATTCCCTGGCTGGCTATTCACAATCCGACGATTTCGTGGAAACAGGGAGCTCTCCAGGGGTGGTCTGATGAGTGTTCAGGCAGGTGTGTAGGAGTTTCCATCGGTGCGACAACGGTGGAGAGTCCAGACCAGGTTTCCACCATGCGCATTCCCGCTGAGTATGCCGATTTGGCTATCGCTTTCAGTAAAAAGAAAGCGACCCAATTACCACCCCATTGACGGGGGGATTGCGTGATAAACCTCCAGGTAAACGCTGCACTCCCCAGGAGTCATGTGTATCCTTTATCCCAGGAGGAGCCGTTGGCTATGGAGACATATGTCACGGAAGCTCTGGGACAGGGGTACATTTGGCCCTCCATGTCACCCGTCTCCTCGAGTTTCTTTTTTGTGAAGAAAAAGGATGGTGGTTTGCGTCCGTCTATTGATTATCGAGGTCTCAATTCCATCACGGTGGTTTTTAGTTACCCACTACCTCTCATCGCTACGGCAGTGGAACCATTTCACGGAGCGCAGTTCTTCACGAAACTGGATCTCAGGAGTGCATAAAATCTGGTGCGTATTCGGGAGGGAGATGAGTGGAAAACCGCGTTTAGTACCACATCTGGCCATTATGAGTACCTCGTCATGCCGTACGGGTTAAAGAATGCTCCAGCTATCTTTCAACCCTTCGTTGACGAGATTCTCAGAGACCTGCACGGACAGGGTGTGGTGGTGTATATTGACGATATTTTGATCTACTCCGCTACACGCACCGCGCATGTGTCTCTGGTGCGCAAGGTTCTTGGGCAACTAGTGGAGCAGGACCTGTCAGTGAAGGCTGAGAAATGTGAGTTTTCCAAACGAGCTGTTTCCTTCCTGGGTTATCGCATTTCCAGCTCGGGGGTGGTAAATGGAGGGTGACCGTGTCAAGGCTGTGCGTAATTGGCCGATTCCGACCACGGTAAAGGAGGTGCAGCGGTTCTTAGGGTTTGCCCATTACTACCGGAGGTTTATCCGGGGTTTTGGTCAGGTAGCAGCTCCTATTACCGCACTGCTGAAGGGGGGGCCATGTGTTTGCAGTGGTCAGCAGAGGCGGACGGAGCTTTCTCTAGGTTGAAGGCGCTGTTCACCGAGGCGCCGGTGTTGGCGCATCCGGACCCTTCTTTGGCGTTCATAGTAGAGGTGAACGCATCCGAGGCTGGGGTTGGAGCGGTGCTCTCACAGCGCTCGGGTACGCCACCGAAGCTCCGCCCCTGTGCTTTTTTTCGAAGAAGAAGCTCGGGCCAGCGGAGCGGAATTATGATGTGGGGGACAGGGAGTTGTTGGCTATGGTTAAGGCCCTGAAGGTGTGGAGACACTGGCTTGAGGGGGCTAAGCACCCTTTCCTCATCTGGACTGACCACCGTAACCTGGAGTATATCCGATCAGCTAGGAGACTGAATCCTCGTCAGGCAAGGTGGGCCATGTATTTTACCAGATTTCGTTTTACGATCTCGTATCGACCAGGTTCCCTCAACACTAAGGCCGACGCGCTGTCCCGCCTCTATGACACTGAGGACCGGTCCATCGATCCTACTCCCATCATTCCGGCGACTAAGCTGGTGGCACCAGTAGTATGGGAGGTGGACGCGGACATAAGGGAGAAAGGGAGAAACCTGCGCCTCCACAGTGGCCGGAAGGTCGTAGGTACGTGCCGCTCGCTGTTCGTGATCAATTGATTCGATGGGCTCATAGTCTACCCTCGTCGGGTCACCCGGGTATTTCAAGGACAGTGCGAGGTCTTAGGGGGAAGTACTGGTGGCCCACCTTGGTGAGGGATGTGCGATTCTATGTCTCCTCCTGATCGGTGTGCGCCCAGAGTAAGGCGCCTAGGCACCTGCCACGAGGAAAGTTACAACCCCTCCCCGTTCCACAACGGCCGTGGACCCATCTATCGGTGGATTTTCTTACTGACCTTCCCCCCTCTCAGGGAAACACGACGATCCTGGTCGTGGTGGATCGTATCTCTAAGTCCTGCCGTCTTATCCCGTTGCCTGGTCTCCCTACGGCCCTGCAGACTGCGGGGGCTCTTTTCACCCATGTCTTCCGGCACTACGGGGTGCCCGAGTTTCTGTTTCTGATCGGGGTCCCCAGTTTACCTCCCGAGTGTGGAGGGCATTTATGGGAACGTCTGGGGGTCTCGGTCAGCCTGACCTCGGGGTATCACCCGGAGAGTAAGGGGCAAGTGGAGAGAGTGAACCAGGAGGTGGGTAGGTTTCTGCCGTTGTATTGCCAGGACCGGCCAGGGGAGTGGGCGAGATACATCCCCTGGGCTGAAATGGCCCAGAATTCACTAAGCCACTCCTCTACCAACATGTCACCATTTCAGTGCGTGTTGGGGTACCAGCCGGTCCTGGCACCATGGCATCAGAGCCAGACCGAGGCTCCTGCGGTGGAGGAGTGGGTGCAGCGCTCTAAGGAGACCTGGAGGGCCGTCCAGGAGTCATTACGCCAGGCGAGTGGACGGCAGAAGAAGAGCGCTGACCGTCACTGCAGTGAGGCCCCCGTGTTTGCACCGGGGGACAGGGTCTGGCTCTCGACCCGAAACCTGCCCCTCCGCTTGCCCTGCCGGAAGCTGGGTCCGCAGTGTGTAGGGCCATTTAAAGTACTGAGGAGAATAAACAAGGTTTGTTATCAATTATTACTTCCTTCGTATTATCGCATTAACCCCTCGCTTCATGTGTCTCTCCTCAGGCCGGTGGTAGCTAGTCCCATGCAGGAAGGTGAGGTTCCGGAGGTCCCTCCGCCCTCTCTGGACATCGAGGGGTCCCCGGCGTACACGATACGAGCTACTCTGGACTCAAGAGTACCTCGTTGACTGGGAGGGGTACGGCCCGGAGGAGAGGTGCTGGGTCCCGGTGGGGGATATTCTGGATCCATCTATGTTGAGAGAGTTCCATCGCCTCCATCTGGATCGCCCTGCGCCTCGGCCCCCGGGTCGTCCGTCAGGGGGGGGGATTCTGTCACGAATATTACCGAAGGTGGCTCCCCTTCTTGTTCGGGTGGCGCTCGGCGGTCGTCGTCGCCGGTCTACTAGCTGCCACCGATCCTTTGTTCCGTGTTCGTTTGGTTTTGTCTAATTGTTTTCACCTGTTCATTGTTTGGTTGTTAGGGTGGTGTTATTTAAGTTCGTTTAGCCCGCTTCTGTTTGTGCAGGCTTGTTCTTCTGTATTTGTGAGAGGTGTTAGTGTTTTGTTGGGTTTTCTCGCTTCCTGGTATTTTTACCTAAGGGTACTTATTGTAGTAATAGGTACGCCTGTGTTGGGTATAACTATTTTGTTCTTTTTTGATTTTGGACATTAAAGCGTGTTTTTTCCCGCATCCTTTGCTCTCTGTGCCTGACTCCACACCCATTCACTCATTGAGCGTTACAACTAGGCTGAACACAAAAACCAACATAGAAAAACAAACAGACTGCCCACCCCAACTCACGCCCTGACCATACAAAATAAAGACAAAACAAAGGAAATAAAGGTCAGAACGTGACAGTAAGTAGGAGAACCTAAAAAATCAGCAGCGTATCAAATACTTGTTCTCCCCACTGTATATAATAGGCGGTGTCAGAGGAAAGCCCATAATATTGTCAGAGACTCCAGTCACCCAAGTTATAGACTGTTTTCTCTGCTACCGCATGGCAAGAGGTACCGGAGCGTCAAGTCTAGGACCAGCCTACTTGGTAAATATTTTCTTCTTCTAGAACTGCACTATTGGTTAAGGGCTTGTAAGTAAGAATTTCACAGTAAAGTCTACACTTGTTCTATTTGCACGTGGCAAATAAAGTTTGATTTGATTTGATGAGGACCACCACAGGAAAGGAAGACCCAGAGTTACCTCTGCAGAAGAGGATAACTTCATAAGAATGAACTGTGCCTCAGAAATTGCAACCCAAATAAATGCTTCACAGAGTTCAAGTAACAGACATATCTCAACATCAACTATTCAGAGGAGACTGTGTGAATCCATCCTTCATGGTCTCATTGCTGCTAATAAACAACTTCTAAAGGACACCAATAAGAACAAGAGACTTGCTTTGGCCAAGAGTCCAAATTTTAGATTTTTGGTTCCAACTGCCATGTCTTTGTGAGATGCAGAGTAGGTGAACCGATGATCTCCCATGAAGCATGGAGGAGGAGATGTGATGGTGTGAGGGTGCTTTGCTGGTGACACCGTCAGTGATTTATTTAGAGTTCAAAGCATGGTGGTTTGGGTTTGGGATAAGTTGGACCGCAGAGTGAAGGAAGAGCAGCCAACAAGTGCTCAGCATATGTGGGAACTCTTTCAAGACTGTTGGAAAAACATTCCAGGTGAAGCTGGTTGAGAGAATGCCATGAGTATGCAAAGCTGTCATCAAGGCAAAGGGTGGCTATTTTGAAGAATCTAAAATCTAAAATATATTTTGATTGGTTTAACACTTTTTAGTTACTATATGTTTCACACTCACACACACACACACACACACACACACACACACACACACACACACACACACACACACACACACACACACACACACACACACACACACACACACACTGTGATCTGCCTCAACCGCACCATCCCACGCCATGCTACATAGGCCTCTTCCTAATGATCCTTACACAGGGCAAAGATATCATCCCTGAAATACAAACATGTGAAAATCAATCATGGATGACAGCTCATTTGGATTATCTATCAGGGGAATGATGGAAGGATGAGGAGGAGGGCAGAGATGGAGGAAAGGAGAAGGGTATGAAATTTCAATTACCTAGTTGCTCAGAACCCATTTCCTGTGTGGATAGTGTTGTTTAACCTCTATATCTCCAGACAGTTGATTGCTCTTCCTAGGTTTTAATTCACTGGGATGTCCGTGCAGTGGAATGAGTTCTGGTTAATCACAGGGATGTCCATACAGTGGAGTGAGTTCTGGTTAATCACAGGGATGTCCATACAGTGGAGTGAGTTCTGGTTAATCACAGGGATGTCCATACAGTGGAGTGAGTTCTGGTTAATCACAGGGATGTCCATACAGTGGAATGAGTTCTGGTTAATCACAGGGATGTCCATACAGTGGAGTGAGTTCTGGTTAATCACAGGGATGTCCATACAGTGGAGTGAGTTCTGGTTAATCACAGGGATGTCCATACAGTTGAATGAGTTCTGGTTAATCACAGGGATGTCCATACAGTTGAATGAGTTCTGGTTAATCACAGGGATGTCCATACAGTGGAATGAGTTCTGGTTAATCACAGGGATGTCCATACAGTGGAGTGAGTTCTGGTTAATCACAGGGATGTCCATACAGTGGAATGAGTTCTGGTTAATCACAGGGATGTCCATACAGTTGAGTGAGTTCTGGTTAATCACAGGGATGTCCAAATAGTGCAGTGCATCTTTCAGTACCACTGTAATACACTGTGAGTGAATCTATCTTTCAGTAATACTAAACAGTATTCTGGTGGACTTAATCACAGGGGGAACTATCTTTCATACAGTAACACACTGACTACACACTGAGGGGAACTATCTCTCAGTACTATAACACACTGACTAAACACAGGGAACTGTCACACTAAATACAAATATCTCTCAGTGCAGTGCATCTTCTCAGTACCACTGTAATACACACACTGTGAGTGAACTATCTCACAGTACTATAACACACTGACTACACACTGATATCTCTCAGTACTATAACACACTGAGGGGAACTATCTCTGGTACTATAACACACTGACTACACTGAGGGGAACTATCTTTCAGTACTATAACACACTGACTACACACTGTATCTTTCAGTACTATAACACACTGACTACACACTGAGGGGAACTATCTCTCAGTACTATAACACACTGACTAAACACAGAGGGGAATTATCTCACAGTATTATAACACACTAAATACACACAGAGTGGAACTATCTCTCAGTACTATAACACACTGACTACACACAGAGGGGAACTATCTCTCAGTACTATAACACACTGACTACACACTGAGGGGAACTATCTCTCAGTACTATAACACACTGACTACACACTGAGGGGAACTATCTCTCAGTACTATAACACACTGAGGGGAACTATCTCACAGTACTATAACACACTGACTACACACTGAGGGGAACTATCTCTCAGTACTATAACACACTAAATACACACAGAGGGGAACTATCTCTCATTACTATAACACACTGACTACACACAGAGGGGAACTATCTCACAGTACTATAACACACTGACTACACACTGAGGGGAACTATCTCTCAGTATTATAACACACTAAATACACACAGAGGGGAACTATCTCTCAGTACTATAACACACTGACTACACACTGAGGGGAACTATCTCTCAGTACTATAACACACCGAGGGGAACTATCTCACAGTACTATAACACACTGACTACACACTGAGGGGAACTATCTCTCAGTACTATAACACACTGAGGGGAACTATCTCACAGTACTATAACACACTGACTACACACTGAGGGGAACTATCTTTCAGTACCATAACACACTGACTACACACTGAGGGGAACTATCTGTCAGTACTATAACACCGATTCTCTCCCTTTCTTACATAGACTTGGGTTCAAATTGTATGGGTGAGTGTGCTTGATTGAGCTTGCCTGGCTCAATGGAACCAATGGAATAGTCCTAAAAGTGCAAACCCCTCTGATATGGCACTTCAGATCACAAGATGAATGTTTCAAAGGTCTTAAGGTGCCATACATAAGAAATTCATGCACAGCAAGGAAGGTCAGTACAGAGCACAGGAACAGAAACATTCTTTTAAAGCACTTATAGTGTGCCTCGCTTTTCAAATAATCCGGAACAAATGTGATTCTTCTAAGAGGAACTGCACTGTAGAAACAAACCGGCAACACTTAAGGTAAACTTGTTGGCCAGTAGCAGATCTAGTGGAATGATTTGTGTTGGGAAAGTATAACAGTAAAGGTAGGTTTTGTGAATTTGACATAAACTGTTGTGACTCTATAACATGCTATGTCATGATTATGACAATGTTATTCAGTCTTTATGACCGACACAACCCCTATTCCCTATTTAGTGCACTACTTTTGAGTCGGCCGCATAATATTTCCTCAACACGACACACTTACCGCACCCATTCCCAGGCCATGCAGACAGGCTTTTTTTGGCATGGGGAACACATGTTTACATGGATAAAGCTAGTGAATTAGATAAACTAAATTGAAATAATCAATCAGAAATTAACAGTACATATTACACTCACAAAAGTTTCAAAAGAATATTGACATTTCAAATGTCATAGTATGGCTATGTGTGGTGTTGTAAAAGAAAATGAGAGCCGCACACTCCAGGAGCTCATGTAATGCCTGTCGTCGGAATGAGTGGACCAAAGCGCATCGTGAAAAGCACATCGTGAAAAGTGTTCATGATTTTATTGATCAAAGAAACAAAACGAAAGCGAAGTCAGGTAAAAAAGATACTAACAGAAAAGAACTATCCACAAAACACAGGTGGGAAAAAGGCTGCCTAAGTATGATTCCCAATCAGAGACAATGATAGACAGCTCCCTCTGATTGGGAACCACACTCGGCCAAAAACAAAGGAATAGAAAACATAGAATGCCCACCCCAAATCACACCCTGACCTAAACAAATAGAGAAATAAAACGACTCGTTAAGGTCAGGGCGTGACAGCTCAGCTGCAATCATTTTATGACCAACGTTTAGACAGCCATGCTGTCTTCATCAGGGTATATGTACGGTGTTGTAATAATGTGGAAACAGTTTAAATACAAATGGGAAACTAAATCAACATACAGTAAATATGGGTTGTATTTACAATGGTGTTTGTTCTTCACTGGTTGCTCTTTTATTGTGGCAACATGTCACAAATCTTGCTTCTGTGATGGCACACTGGTATTTCACATAGATATTTATCAAAATTGGGTTTGTTTTCAAATTCTTTGTGGGTCCGTGCAGTCTGAGGGAAATATGTGTCTCTAATATGGTCATATATTTGGCAGGTTAGGTAGTGCAGCTCAGTTTCCACCTCATTTTGTAGGCAGTGAGCACACAGCCTGTCTTCTCTTGAGAGCCATGTCTGCCTACGGCGGCCTTTCTCAATAGCAATGCTATGCTCAATGAGTTTGTACATAGTTAAATCTTTCCTTAATTTTGGGTAAGTCACAGTGGTCAGGTATTCTGCCACTGTGTACTCTCTGTTAAGGGCCAAATAGCATTCCAGTTTGCTCTGTTATTTTGCTTAATTCTTTACAATGTCTCAAGTAATTATCTTTTTGTTTTCTCATGATTTGGTTGGGTCTAATTGCGTTGCTGTCCTAGGGCTCTGTGGGGTCTTTTGTGGACCAGCTTGCTTAGGGGACTCTTCACTAGGTTAATCTCTGTGTAGGTGAGAACTTTGTTATGGATGGTTTGGGAATCGCTTCCTTTTAGGTGGTTGTAGAATTTAACATCATTTTCTGGATTTTGATAATTAGCTGATATTGTCCTAATTCTGCTCTGCATGCATTATTTGGTGTTTTACGTTGTACACAGAGGAAGTTTTTGAAGAATTTTGTATGTTTGTTCTATTTGTGAATTCTTGGTTGGTGAGCGAACCCCAGACCTCACAACAATGAAGGGCAATGGTTTCTATAGAGGCATGGCCATCACAAGTATTTGTAGCCAGATCCTAATTTGGATGTCAAATGTTATGTTCCTTTTGATGGCCATGCCTCTCAGAAAGTTCACATCTTTGTGGAAGTTACCTGTGGTGCTGATGTTTAGGCCGAGGTAGGTATAGTTTGCTCTAGGCAAATAGTCCCTAGAAGGAATTTGTATTCGTGGTCCTGGCAACTTGACATTTTTTGGAACACCATTAACTGAGATTCACTGTCAGGGACCAGGTCTGAAAGCTCTCCTTTCCCCAACTTTCTGCCCCCCCCCCTCTCTCAACCCTTTGTCTATTTATCTCCCTCTCTCTCTCTCTAAACCCTTCTCTATTTATCTCCCTCTCTCTCTACAACCTCCCCTGTCTCTCTATCATTCCCCCTTCCTCTCTCTCCCTCTAGCGGAGCAACCATGATGATTTATAAGGGAGCTGGTTAGCAGTAGCTGCTCTCAGTATGCGATGAGCAAAAGGCACCTTGGGGAATTTTATGATCCATGACGAACCATCCAGGATCATTTGAGATGTGTGCCTGTGTCATAGCATATTAATAATGGCCTCCCTCTCATCTGACGCAGACGCCGCCACAGCTGCCCGCCACACCTTCAAAAGAGAAAATTGAATCCTATCTCGCTATCCCGCCACTCTCTCTTCCCTTCTCTGTCTGTCTCCCTCTTCCCCCCTCTCTCCCTCTCCCATTCCCCTCTCTCTCTTTCTCTCTCCCTCTCTAACTGTTAATACTTAAAACTGAAGCCCAGTGATAAGCCTTGTTGGTTTATATTGTTGCACCTTGGCTTTGGGAGAGATAAACCAGAAACCGGGAAATGGGACAGGAAGTAAGATGCAGTGAGGAGGAAATAAGCCCCTGGATCCAGGACGCGACCCAGGCAAGGCAGATAAACATGGAGGAAGGTAATAGGACTTTCATAAAGATATTGAAATGGCTGTTTGTGCAGTGAGCTTTTGAGAGGCCTCTTTATTGGAGGGTTATTGTCTTTTATTATTCCTGTGTCAACCAACCGCCTGTTAAAGTTTGATACCGAGGAACTAAGGACCTCCTCGAGGTTATATCAAATTTGCTTTTTTCTCCGCGTTTCTCTCATTCCACTTTCTTTTTCTTCTGCGAGCTAGGCCTGTGAACAAACGATTGAGTCAAGGCAGGGTACTCCTTAGTGAGCTGCTTTTGCTCCCTTCATCTCACAGGCACATTGCATTCTCTTTCAACAGCAGAAACCCCATGGTGATGCAGACAAATGAGGAGCCTGAACTGGTGCATAGGACGGCATGGAGAGAGAGGCATAAACAGTATTATATGTGACTCGTTTCAGGAAACTAGGCATATCGCGGGTCACTACTTCACAGGAGAGCCATTTGAACGTCATCTATTTTTTTATCAAAATGTGTTTTTTGGCAGAAATGCCTTCTGGAACATGTGAACTTTCATGTACCTTAATAACAGACGTGTATGCTATCTGTAAATGTAAATAAAATGGTTAAATTACAAGCCTAGTTGGTTTAGCCATAGAAAAACATACAGTAGCAACCTTCCTGTTAGCATGATTGGCTGAGATAATGAGTGGGCTAGACATGCCAATAGATGAGTTTGGATTGGTCTGCTATATAGCATGCTTCTGTCTATTTGAGCTGGTCAGTATGTGTAGGTAATCCTGTCTAACAAGGCTTTTTTTAAATGCATCGCGTAATAGAAATGCATAAGTGTTGCTCTCCACTTTCTGGAGGACTGAGTTTTGAAATCAGTGGAATTGGAGTATGATAGCTAAGGAGATGGAGAAAACACCTGTATCCGGATTACATCTTTAATCTAAGGGACACCATGGCATCTGTGACAGGGAGAAGCATCCATCCATGATGTATACGGGTAAGATAGTCTAGCTATCAGAAAATAGTTTTCATTTCAAGTTGAAGTGTACTGTTAGCTGTCTAGCTAACATGTAAGTCGGCTGGTTCACGAGCTAACCTTACATGTATGATCTTATTATTCATATCTCAGAGCCATTTGCTTTGCTAGTTATATACTAATGTAAGCTAGCTAACATTGAACCTGGTTGGTTAGCTACCTGCAGATTCATGCAGGGTAGTAACGTCATGAGTTTGGATTATAGTTCATTGTTTAGCTAGCTAGCTAGCTACATTTCTTAATGAAAGACTCCACTATGCTAAGTATCCATTTCAGTAGAATGTCACTGTGACAACTGTTGATAGACGTAGCTGGTAAATTTGCTGTGTCTATCTACTCCGATTTCAGAGCACTCTTGTCTGAGTGTGCCAGAGCGCAGAATATCTGACGAATTTACAAACGAATGCCCAAATATGATCCAGAATACCCGTTGAATATGGTGGGTGTCAGTAAACGTTGGCAAAAAAAAAACATAAATTGTTGCCAGCAGCACAGTTGCAGTCACCAACGCAATGGATAACATAAAAACAACCTAACCAGCTCTGCTAGGGCGAGTAAAATGATCATTGAGCTGTTCTCTCATTTGTGTCTGGAAGTAGCTAGCAAGCTACCCGAAGCTAGCCAGTTAGCTTGGGTGCCCTTAAAGAGATGGATGGGGCTAAAGCGGGTGTGAACGATGCTGAATGGGTGTAGACAAAGAAGAGCTCTCCAGTAGGTACCCCATATTCAAAGGCTATTTTCTCAGGTTACAAGTTTATCAACTTTCATTGCAGAATTACTTTCCCCTTGTTCCTCAAATGCAGTGTATGATATACCATTCTGTAGCTCTGTGTCTCTGCTTTTATCCAATGTAAAAAACACATTTCAAATGTTGCTACATAAGACCAAATCAATACGGTCGGTCACATATACAGCATATAGGTCTGTATAGTGTCCAGTGTTCACTGCCTATTGTATGTTATGTTATACAATTTTATTTGCTTCTCGTACACCAAACATACATCAAACATACAACTTTGGAGTGAGCATTAGGCTTCTCAAAAGCCGTACCGCAGTGATGATCTGTTTGTTTTGGGATCGAGTTTGATCCAGAACAGACAGAAAACAGATGATGTCAGTTGTAATGACTGTTATAGAATGTCCCTTACAAGACTCATAAATTGCTGAGTTCATGAATGTCCTTCATTCCAGTATTTCTCATAAAAACACGAGAAATTACATAGAATTGATGAATGTTGTACTTGTCTTCTATGTCCTCTGTCCTTTTTTACAGTGATACACATACAGCTTACTGTATTTCATATCTTTCTGAAAGCAATGAATATTACTTTTCTATATGACTAATAATACAAATTATAATACCTGTCACGTGTGCTCACTCTCCGGCATCTAGGTCACCAGGCTGCTCGTTATGGCGCACACCTGCCACCAGCGTTACGCACATAATGACACTCACCTGGACTCCATCACCTCCTTGATTACCTGCCCTATATATTTCACTCGCTTTGGTTTCTTCCCCAGTCGTCATTGTTCCTGTTTCATGTCGGTGTGATGTTTGTGATTCTTGTTTTGTTCATTTATTAATTAAATATATTCACTCCCTGAACTTGCTTCCCGACTCTCAGCATACATTTTTTATTTATTTTACCTTTATTTAACTAGGCAAGTCAGTTAAGAACAAATTCTTATTTTCAATGACGGCCTAGGAACAGTGGGTTAACTGCCTGTTCAGGGGTAGAACGACAGATTTGTACCTTGTCAGCTCAGGGGTTTGAACTTGCAACCTTCCGGTTACTAGTCCAACGCTCTAACCACTAGGCTACCCTGTAATACCCTTCATAAAATGTGTATTTTGGTTGTAAGGGGGAGCTCGCTATTTAACTAGGCAAGTCAGTTAAGAACAAATTCTTATTTTCAATGACGGCCTAGGAACAGTGGGTTAACTGCCTGTTCAGGGGCAGAATGACAGATTTGTACCTTGTCAGCTCAGGGGTTTGAATTTGCAACCTTCCGGTTACTAGTCCAACGCTCTAACCACTAGGCTACCCTGTAATACCCTTTATAAAAGAAGCGAGCTTCTACCCAAAGATAAAGCATGCCACAAAATGAGAGAAACTGTAAGAGTAATATTTTAGGAATTCAGTAAGGAAAAATATTCTAATTTTATTCCAGATAATATGCACACAATTAAGTAAGTATAAAGATTTACAAAAGATTTACAAAAGATTTACAAAAGATTTACAAAAGATACTATAGTTTGCACTTTTTACTCTCCACAGTATTCCAACAGTAATCTTATATATATATATTTCCTTGCAAAACTATTCACTCCCCTTGGCATTTTTCCTATTTTGTTGCATTACAACCTGTAATTTAAATAGATTTTTATTTTACCCCCTTTTCTCCCCAATTTCGTGGTATCCAATTGTTAGTAGTTACTATCTTGTCTCATCGCTACAACTCCTGTACGGGATCGGGAGAGACGAAGGTCGAAAGCCATGCGTCCTCCGAAACACAACCCAATCAAGCCGCATTGCTTCTTAACACAGCGCGCATCCAACCCGGAAGCCAGTTGCACCAATGGGTCAGAGGAAATACCGTGCACCTGGCGACCTGTTTAGTGTGCACTGCGCCCAGCCCGCCACAGGAGTCACTAGTGCGCGATGAGACAAGGATATCCCTACCGGCCAAACCCTCCCTAACCCAGACGACACTAGGCCAATTATGCGTCACCCCACAGACCTCCCAGTCACGGCCAGCTGCGACAGAGCCTGGGCGCGAACCCAGAGTCTCTGGTGGGTGCAACCAATTACCTTCAGAAGTCACATAATTAGTTAAATAACGTCCACCTGTGTGCAATCTAAGTGTCACATGATCTGTCACATGATCTCAGTACATATACACCTGTTCTGAAAGGTCCCAGAGTCTGCAACACCCCTAAGCAAGGGTCACCCCCAAGCAAGCAGCACTATGAAGACCAAGGAGCTCTCCAAACAAAATTATAATTTAAGGAAAATGTTTTGATATATATTTTTTCATTATTTGTTTTAACGTTTAGCTCACATAATATAATTGAAAAGTATGCATTAAGTTGTCTGTAATACAATAAATGCGACAAAAACTAATGCATTTCTATAGCCTTCAAAATATTTTTTACATTGGGGGAGTGCCAAGATGGACGCACGGTGGCTTCAACACAACGCCCCCTATCGGCCATATAGTGTATATATAAATCATTGGGTATTACAGTTGAACTAAGCTCATGAGCAATTTCTAAGTTGTATTCTTGAAGGCTCAATGGGTAAATATATATATGTATATGTTAACAAATGGATGTAGCAACTAAGGATTCTAGCTTTAATCTACTGTGTGAGAGAGAATTGACTAATTGGCTGTGAGTTACAGCCAGCCTCCTTGGCTACCTGCCTACTACTGCTAGTGCCCTGGGCTACAGTATAGCACTGGCTGGCCAGCACCAGGCTACATTGAGCTTGTATTGAGTTATATTGAGCAGGCTACACAGCCTACTGTTTTGTTACTGTAGTCCACAGCACTGGCAAGGCAGGACTGGACTACATTGAGCTTGCATTGAGCTACATTGAGCTACTGTTGTATAAATGTAGGTCCACAGCCCTGGATGTGCAGGGCCAGGCTACACAGTTGACTGTTGTATTGGTGTATAGTTGTTGTCAAGCCATGTTGGAACAAAGTCAATCCATATACAGTATAGACTCAGACAGGGTCAGGCCAGGACCGAGCTACACCGAGCTAACCAGGCAGGACAGGACAAGACAAGCTACTCAAAATAGACTGAGACCGAGGAGGACCAGGGTAATCAAGAAGTGAGTTTGTTTTTATACAGGACCTCCCACCCCCAGCTACCGTCAACCAATCATGTCATTGCGGAGATACTATATGGAGCCCTCTGTACTGTAAAAAAATTGTGAGGTGCACAGCGATGCGGTACACAGCTCAATTTGGCCTTTCCATGCTTCTGGAGGTTCCGCAATTGCGTCATATCTTCCATACGGAGCCTCTGACCACGTTTTCAGATGATGCTTTTAGGCAGCCAGCCACAGTCAGACTACTGTACAACAGAATTATCTCAGACAGAGATAGAATGAACAAGAACAAAAATGCCTAGCCTGAAAACTCTGTATCTCTGCAGGACCACTAACATTTTGAGTTTAATTGACAACGAAATGTAAGGTCTGAATCGTCGGTCTCTCTCGACGTGGGCGGAGGTTTAATGTGTATTTGTATGTGTGCCTGTGTGTATGTGTGTTTGTTGCATACAGTACCAGTCAAAAGTTTGGACACACCTACTCATTCAAGGTTTTTCTTTATTTTAACTATTTAATACATTGTAGAATAATAGGGAAGACATCACAACTATGAAATAACACATATGAAATCATGTAGTAACCAAAAAATTCTGAAACAAATACAAATATGTTTTAGATTCTTCAAAGTAGCCACCCTTTGCCTTGATGAAAGCTTTGCACACTCTTGGTATTCCCTCAACCCCCTTCACTTGGAATACTTTTCCAACAGTCTAGAAGGAGTTCCCACATTTGATTTGACATATACTGAGCACTTGTTGGCTGCTTCCCTTTCACTCTGCGGTCCCACTCATCCCAAACCATCTCAATTGGGTTGAGGTTGGGTGATTGTGGAGGCCAGGTCATCTGATGCAGCACTACACCACTCTCCTTCTCGGTCAAATAGCCCTAACACAGCCTGGAGGTGTGTTGGGTCGTTGTCCTGTGAAAA
Organism: Oncorhynchus tshawytscha; assembly: GCF_018296145.1. Lineage (NCBI taxonomy): Eukaryota > Metazoa > Chordata > Actinopteri > Salmoniformes > Salmonidae > Oncorhynchus > Oncorhynchus tshawytscha. The sequence goes on from NC_056446.1 coordinate 29,715,932, forward strand.
ACAAATGATAGTCCCAACAAGCGCAAACCAGATGGGATGGTGTATAGTTGCAGAATCCTGTCGTAGCCATGCTGGTTAAGTGTGCCTTGAATTCTAAATAAATCACTGAAAGTGTCACCAGTAAAGCACCTCAACACCATCACACTACCTCCTCCATGCTTCACATTGTGAACCACACATGGGGAGGTCATCCGTTCACCTACTCTGCGTCTCACAAAGACACAGCGGTTGGAACCAAAAATATAACATTTGGAATCATCAGACCAAAGGACAGCTTTCCACCGGTCTAATGTCCATTGCTCATTATTTTGGCCCAAGCGAGTCTCTTCTTCTTATTGGTGTCCTTTAGTAGTGGTTTCGTTGCAGAAATTCAACCATGAAGGCCTGATTCACACAGTCTCCTCTGAACATGACCTCTGTGAAGCATTTATTTGGGCTGCAATTTCTGAGGCTGGTAACTCTAATAAACTTGTCCTCTGAAGCAGAGGTAACTCTGGGTCTTCCTTTCCTGTGGCGGTTCTCATGAGAGCCAGTTTCATGCTAGCACTTGATGGTTTTTGCAAATGTACTTGAATTAACTTTCAAAGTTCTTGACATTTTCTGGATCGACTGACCTTCATGTCTTAAAGTAATGATGGACTGTCGTTTCTCTTTGCTTATTTGAGCTGTTCTTGACATAATATGGACTTGGTTTTTTACCAAATAGGACTATCTTCTGTACACCACCCCTACCTTGTCACAAAAACAACTGATTGGCTCAAATGTATTAAGAAGGAGAGAAATCCAACAAATGTACTTTTAACAAGGCACACCTGTTAATTGAAATGCATTCCAGATAACTACTTCATGAAGCTGTTTGAGAGAATGCCAAGAGTGTGCAATGGGTTACTTCTAAGAATCTCAATAAAATATATATTTTTATTTGTTTAACACTTCTTTGGTTGCTAAATGATTCCATATGTGTAATTTAATAGTTTTGATGTCTTCACTATTATTCTACAATATAGTAAAAAATAAAGTAAAACCTGAGTAGGTGTGTCCAAACTTTTGACTGGTACAGTATGTGTACATGAGTAAGTATGTTTGAGTTAATGTAGTGAGTGCTCAGTAAAGTGCTCTGCTTTATTCACTCCTGACCTCGTTACAGTAAAAAGCTGATAGTCGGTGACCTAATCCTTGCTGTTTGTCTGTCTGATGTGTGTGCGCCATGTGTGTGTATGAGATGAGAGGGAAAAAGCCCAAGGTACTATGCCTCCTCCTCCGCCTCAACTCCTCCTTATCCTCCTCCACCCCCACCTGGCTAGGGACCCCACCCCCCCAACGCAGAAAACCCTGGCTTTTTTAATGAGTTTTATGCAACCTCCCTCCCAAAAACAGATCATGGTATATCTGGTGATAAATGAAAGAGTATAGAGAAGGATGAACGAAATATCTTTCTCCTCCTTTCCCTCCCTCCTTCTACTCAAAGGGAGTGTGGGAGTCAGCAGTAGGTCGGCCAACCGTGCTGAGGGGCGCCTGCAGCACACACACACACGCACACGCACACACTTACACAAACACGCACACAGCATGTTCAAACACATTCTCACACATGCTGATGTTCATGAGGTGACGTCAGTTACCTATAGGCCTCGGCAGCAGGAAGAGGCGGATCCCAGTGTGTGTGTGTGTGTGTGTGTACATGCGAGCATGTGTGTATCGCAGTGGCAGTCGGTGCAATTTAAGATGAGGGAGGATAATTATTTATTTATTAAGCATGGCCTTATTTCTATTACAGCATATTTGATGACTGTCATTCATATTACATCCACCCAGCTCAATGTAACATCGATTGGTTTAGGCTACTACATCATAATCAAATTTTCCCTATACCCAGTATGACGTTGCTACAACCTAGTCTATGAATGAAAGTTTATAACATACTGTAGGTGCATACTGTAGGTGGAGTGAATTGTTAGTAATCAAGGTGATACACTCCTGATCACATGCAAACACAGTTCACTTTCATAGCATACAAACTGTATGATCCCTTTAAAAGATACATTTAAAAAAGTATGAAAATGTATGAACTCATTACTTACTGTAAGTCGCTCTGGATAAGAGCGTCTGCTAAATGACTCAAATGTAAAATATAAATGTAAATCCTTATATATAATTCCTTCTCGCATCTACACACTCTCCTCCTCTCGCCTTTTCCTTTCGCTTGTGGACTTCAATGCACAACACATTAGCTGTCTGTGACCATGCAAAAAAAATACTTTCCAGGCCAAACCTTCATATCATAACCGCTAACCTCTACACACAGCTGCACACAGCTACACACAGCTACACACAGCCTACATCGTTGTCACCATATTGGCTAACCTCAGACAACATAGCTACTATAACTAACACAGTAGTAAACCTACTACAATCATGCAGTACAGTGTACTTATGTAAATGTGATATTTAATTTTATATTATATATACATTTGCAAAAAAATCTAAAAACCTGTTTTTGCTTTGTCATTATGGGGTACTGTGCGTGGACTTTCTGAATGCACTGTATGTCCATTAACAATGTAAAATAAACTTTGGTCCTATTATTGCTCATACCATTTCTATTTAACTCTAAAAAAATTTTTTTTACTGGGAATCAAAATGCATGCCTTACGCTCCACTGGAGGCTGTCTGTAGTAGTAGTGAATGGTAATCACACTTTTCTTTGTTCAGTTTAGTCATTTTTCTATTTCAGAAAGGGGGTTACGGGTACAAAAACATTCAAATAAATGTACACAAAAATAAACCAAACCCATTCATTTTTAATTTTGGAACTTTGCCTCAGAAGCTTTTAACTGCAAGGAACTCCCACATCATATGAAGGAATGTGCCTGATTTAGGGGAAACAGTGAACAGTTGGGTGTTGGGAGTTGGGGCCAAATTCATTGTAAAATGTTTCCTTAGTGTTAAATAATGTCTGTAAAAATACTTAAACTATATAAATTAGTGGTTAGGATAACGGGATGCCAAAGCCACATTTTTACAGATTATGTTCCAGTTAAAGGATGGTTCGAATTCAATTAGATCTGTGGACCATATTTTTTTAACAGCTAGCTCAGAATATGATATTTCCGAAAGCTGTTTATATATTATGGTAAGCAGTCCTTTTGTGAACGCAGATTATGTATTTATAAATCCCATCATTGGACATTTCGATAGTTGGGGTTTCCCAAGAGACTCCATAGCCAGCATAGCTGACCTAAATTGTAAATACAGAAAAAAGGAGTTGCATGGTAATGTGCATGTATCTTTCAAATATTGAAATGTTCTCAAACCATTAATGTCCATGATATCGGTAAGGGTACAGATTCCACATTTGGACCATCGGGGGATGCAACAAGGCATTATGGGCATGCCATTTTGATTCGAAGTTAATTTGTTTTTAAATTTAGTGCTAAATAGAAATGGTATGAGCAATAATAGGACCAAAGCATATTTTGACAAAGCAAAAATAGGTTTTTAGAAGTTTTTGCAAATGACTGTAATGTACCCCAGAAATATCTAATTTACATAAGTATTCCGACCCTTTACTCAGTACTTTGTTGAAGCACCTTTGGCAGCCGATTACAGCCTTGAGTCTTCTTGGGTATGATGTTACAAGCTTGGCACACCTGTATTTGGGGAGTTTCTCCCATTCTTCTCCACAGATCCTCTCAAGCTCTGTCAGGTTGAATGGGGAGCGTTGCAGCACAGCTATTTTCAGGTCTCTCCTGAGATGTTCGATCGGATTGAAGTCCGGGCTCAGACCACTTAAGGACATTCAAATATTTTTTTTATCAACGATCTCGCTGTACTTTGCTCTGTTCATCTTTTACTCAAACCTTCCTAGTCTCCTAATCCCTGCCGCTGAAAAACATTCCCACAGCATGATGCTGCCACCAGGGATGGTGCAAGGTTTCCCCCAGATGAAACACTTCGCTTTCAGGCCAGTGAGTTCAATCTTGGTTTCATCAGACCAGACAATTTTATTTCTCATGGTCTGAGAGTCCTTTAGGTGCCTTTTTGCAATCTCCAAGCGGGCTGTCATGTGACTTTTACTGAGGAGTGGCTTCCGTCCGGCCACTCTACCATAAAGGCCTGATTGGTGGAGTGCTGCAGAGATGGTTGTCCTTCTGGAAGGTTCTCCCATCACCACTGAGGAACTCTGGAGCTCTGTCAGAGTGTCCATCGGGTTCTTGGCCACCTTCCTGGCTAAGGCCCTTCTCCCCCGATTGCTCAGTTTGGCCAGGCAGACAGCTCTAGTAAGAGGTGGCTCCAAACTTAATTTAATAATGATGGAGGCCACTGTCTTCTTGGGGACCTTCAATGATGCACTTCCCCAGATCTGTGCCTACACAATCCTGTCTCAGAGCTCTACGAACAATTCCTTCGAACTCATGCCTTGGTTTTTGCTCTGACATGCACTGTCAACTATGGGACCTTATATAGACAGATCATGTCCAATCAAATACATTTACCACAGGTGTACTCCAATCAAGTTGTAGAGCTTAATTTCGAGTCTTATAGCAAAGGGTCTGAATACGTATTTAAATGTTTTTATTTTTAATACATTTGCAAAAATGTCTAAAAACCTGTTTTCTTTTTGTCATTATGTGGTATTGTGTGTATATTGATGATCAATTGTTTTTATTTAATACATTTTAGAATAACACAGTAATTTAACAAAATGTGGAAAATAAATAAGGGTCTGAATACTTTCCGAATGCACTGTATCAGTGAAGACAACCTCTTCCAGGGCAATAGGATACACTGTATTTATCTCTATGCACAGCTAGGGGAGCAGAATAATCATGTCTAAACTAATTTAGGATGGGGCGAAATTCTAGTGCCTAGAAATACAGCTTCAAGTTTGCTATCGATAGTCCTCCTACATCTTTCGCTCCTTGTAGAGTTGTTCATTTTAGCCAGGATTGTTTACCTTGCCATATACATTTTGAAACTGCATTATGAATTTGATCCCAATAGCCAGAAGAGGGAGACATGGGAAGCATTGAACAGCATAAATTGAGCCATGGCAATATATTCATTTGACAATAGATTTTCTGCCGGTTAATGCAACTGGGATAATATCTACTGAGGTTGGATTGAATTGATTTGGGCATTCTGTTAAAGTTTCTGCACTCTTAGAAAAGGGGCTCTTAGAAAAGGGGTTCCGAATAGGAGTGTCCCCATAGGAGAACCCTTTTTGGTTCCACATAGAACGCTTTTGGGCTCCGTGTAGAAGTCTCTCTGGAAAGGGTCCTACATGAAACCCAAAAGGGTTCTACCTGGAACCAAAAAGGGTTATTTAAAGGGTTATCCTATGGGGGCAGCAAGGAGTGTGGCAATGGTTTATCTACAGAAGGAAATATTTAAAATGGGAAAAGATTGGTATTCAGTAGAGATGGAGTCCTCCATTAGGGTCTTGAGAAGCAGTAGGGCTCATGGTTAGGTTAATTTAATAATTTGAGATTAAACTGAATTTATCTATAATCTTCAATGTGCTTTGGAGCGATTGAGATACATTGTCTAGATATTGTAAAATATAATCTGCAAATAATGAGATTAAGTGATCCGTAGATTTGAGAGAAATGTGTGTTATTTCCTTCAGTTGACGAATTGCCTGGGCCAGGGGTTCAATGGATAATAACAATAGCAGATGTGAAATTGGATCACCTTGTCTGGTGCTTCTAGTGATTCTGAAAGTAGCATAGCAGATATTGCCTGTTATAATTTTGGCCAAGGGGTTGGCATAGAGTTTTTTTTAATCATATTAATACAATTACAGCCAATTCCCATATGTTCCAAGACGAACCAGAGATATGACCATTCTAGTCTATCAAAAGCTTTTTCTGCATAGAGAGAAAATACAACCCAAGGAGCTGTTGTTTCTGATGAAGCATCTAAGATATGTAATTGTCAGCAGAGGTTGTCCAAGGATAAATGCTTTTTAATAAACCTGCTTTGGTCCGTGTGAATCAATTTGGTTAAGTAAGTCTCAAGACGGGACAGCAACATTTTGGAAAACAGTTTAAAATCTGTGTTTATCAACGATAGGGGGCGATAGTGAGAACACGGACATTAGTGCTGTATTCACATCTCTCCTTTGTGAATTGCTGTATTAATAATTTAGGGCAATAGGGGACCTAATTGATTCCAATATTTTAAATAAACAGGAGGAATACTGTCCCATCCAGGTGATTTTCCTTTATTCATGCTATCCAATGCCCTTTTGAGTTCATTGAGAAAGATTTGGGCTCCCAGCGAGGTGGCTTCCTCTGTTGAGAGAAGAGGAGTTCTTTATTATTTTAGAAATGACTTAGTCTGGCTTGGTGTGGATTTACAATCAGAGGTGTACAGCGGGATAGTCTTTGATTGATTCCTTTGGATTCTGACAGCAATTTTCCCTGTTTCAGAATCAAAAGTTGCTGTATCAGCTAAATGATCATTACTGTAAACAACTGGGACGATTACCATGGAAGTAATGGTTGAGTCTTACTCGATGGCTGCCAAATTCTCCTCTCTGTCTTATCAATAAATTGAATTCTGTGTTGACTTTGGAAAGAGTAATAGCAACCTGGTCTGAAAAGAGTGTTTGTTGAGAATGTTCTAACACAGTTAAAAACATCTTCTTTAATTGTGATTTATTCAACCCAGATGCAAATGCAGTTGCATTATATATAATTAAACCTTGGGTGGCATGCCATAGAATCAGGGGGTCATCGACTGATTTTGTATTGATCATTATGAATGAATTTAGTTCAATTTCAAACTTATCATGGAATGGAGGATTTTGTTGTAATGAAACGTTATCTTGTGGCTCTTTTAGGAGATTCTGACATTTGAAGTTGGCAGTAGTAAGCATGGTGGTCAGACAAGCTCATGTGTTGAATTTCTGTTTTATTGATTAAAGAAAATAGAGATGTAGATAATAGTATAACATCGATTCGTGAGCATGATTTATGTCTGTGTGAGTAGAAATTGTACACTTTTGCTTTAGGATTATGTGCTCGCCAGGCATCAACAAGGTTATAATCATGGAGTATATACTAGAGAGTCTTGGTTGCGTGTGGATTGAAGTACGTCCTATTAGATTTTCCCACACGTCCAACATGGCATTCATATCTGTCCCAATAACCAGATGGAATTCAGTTCATTCTAACACTATGCTATTCAGAGTATTAAAAAGCATAGGATCATATACATTTGGAGCATTCACATTAATAAAGGTATTTTCTTTCCATTATGGATACATTTAAGGAAAATAATTCTGCCTTCTTGGCCTTCACCTTTACCCACGATGGTAATTTTGAGTTTCTTATGTATCATTATGACTACACCTTTAGTTTTGTTTGGTCCTGATGAAAAGCAGCCAGTTTGTTCAAATGGTTCTCTATTCTATGCGTGTCCTTTTGAGGCAGGTGTGTTTCTTGGAGCATTGCTATATTGAGATGGTTTCTTGCTAGGATATCAAGACAGCTGGAACATTTAATAGGTGACCTTAGGCCTTTCAAAATAGAATAGGTAGAGTAACCGTTGCTAAAAATGAATACATTTATTTTTAATGATGTAATTGTTATCTTTAGTGTTAATAAGTCTATGAATGTGAAAGAAAAAGCAGGACCCACAGGGAAACCAACCCATTGGTCGTTCCCTACCCAGAATCCCCCCCGCCAAGTCCAATGTTCAGCAATAATAATAATAATAATAATAATAATAGTGTTCCTTTTACCCAATTGAGGGGATTTCCTCACCATTGTCTTATGCTGAGGGCAGCATCACAGACATAGGCTAGGCTTCTGATCAAACCCGCCAAACGAGGCATTCTCACCCTCAAAGTAAATGAACCTCTTTGTGACCCTCTCTATTTCATGCATTATTAATACCACTTCCTAGTTAAGGAGAGGACCTGGAAGTGAGATGAACACACCATTGCACATCACTGGCTAACCTGGGTCCACCTGGGAATGACAAAAAGACCCAAACTGCAGAGAGGGGTCAATTCACATGTGTGACATGCAGCCAGGCAGCCAGCCTAAGTGACCATGAGGAAGTCTGAAGGCCTTGTTCCAAATGGCACCTTAGTCCCTATATAATGCACTACTTTTGATGGGCTCTGGTCAAAACTAGTGCACTATGTAGGGAATAGGGTTCCATTTGGGATGTACTGTAGCCCTATACCGTAGAAGGGATCCATTTAAATGAATGACATACAGGCAGGCATAAAGGGGCTCAAATACACAACTTACCTTGCTTCATACATATATACATGAGTGCATACTGTACATACAGTTCATACTGTACATCAGGTACCACCATACCTACATTATGTATAGATTGTTCAATAACAAATACAGTTCGCAATCACACAGATGCATAGTCCAAATCTAAACCACAGCATTTCCATTTAACAAGATACTCTACACTGCAACTGTACATGGCAACAGTACACGGCAACCCTAACACCAGTACCAATAGCAATACAAATAAAATTGCTTTTAATACTTTCCTCCATTTCCAGTGACTGCTTACTCGTATACCTTCCAATCTGCAGTCTTAATAATGGCCAACCTCTCTGTCTATGTCCCAAATATCTCAATTGTCCCTATATAGTGCACTACTTGTGATCAGAGCCCTATGGGCCCTCGTCAAAAGTAGTGCACTACATAGGGTTTAGCCAGCGTGGAGAATCCTCATCCCTCCTCTGGTTCCTCTGGGTGGGAGGTGTTACATTGAGTCATGGGGAATTCAGAGAGCTGCTAGCCCCCCCTGCCTGCCAAACCGCCCAGGGCTACAGGGGGAGTTTTAGGTGGGCGTTCACACATCCAATTACCTAGGCAGCATCATGCTACTCCACCGAGGATACACACACACACCCTGCTACGCTGAGAATACACACACACACTGATGCGCTGAGAATACACACATACATACACTGAAGCACTGAGAATATATACACACACACACACACACACGTACAGTACACACACACAAAACACACACACACAGAATAAACACAGGTCACACACTCACACACTTCTGGAGGGAGCTGTAAAGGAAGTCCTGGTCCATGTTTAACTACCTAGGTTGCTAATGGAATAACTTTCTTTGAATCCATTAACTAGATTTCCAGTACATGTGTTGTTAATATGAGTAGGGCCAGGCATTATGGATGTTTTGGATCATGATTCATATAGCAAAACAACCAAAATGCCTGGCCCTGCATGAGTCACATAGAAAACTAGTAATATAGGACATCCTGTTTTATAGCGGTAAAACCAATGGTTACATTTCCTGGCCACCTGCAGTGTGTATCATCAAGAGATTAGGTAGGCTATTTACAGTAGGCTATATACTACACATTTAAACAGGTAGATATAAGAAACCTGTATTCTGAGATGAAATGAGGGCACGTGGCTCGTAGACCCTGTATACACTGGTGGTACAACTGATATACAACATTTACATGTTAGTCATTTAGCAGAAGCTCCTATCCAGAGCCACTTACAGGAGAAATTAGGGCCTCTCAAGGGCACTTAGTCAGCTCGGGGATTCGAACCAGCAACCTTTCGGTTACTGGCACAATGCTCTTAACAGCTAGGCTTGATTGTGATACAACAGAGAGTTTAGGGCGGCTGGTAGCCTAGCGGTTAGTTGGGCCAAAAAGTCATTGGTTTGAATACCTGAGTCAACAAAGTGAAAAATCTGCTGATGTGCCCTTGAGCAAGGTACTTAACCTTAATTTGCTCCAGGTGTGTCATACTACTCTGACTGACACAGTAAAACAATACATTTCACTGCATCTATCTGGTGTGTGAATCAAAATACATTTAAGACAGCATGGATCTACAGAACTGGGAATAATATTCCACTCAGAGATTCATAGATTCCAAACTTTTAATCATTTTCCCTCCCTCCCGCCCTCATCACATCACCTATAGAATCCTTAGGAAATCATTTCCAGGTATTACTGTTGAATTGATTTTGCGGTAGCTTTCTAATTATCATAGATTCTTCATTTCCTAAAATGTAAGTTGATGAAGAGAGGGTCACTAGCACCATTACTGCAACACACAATTAACACACAATTAATACACAGTCAGTAAGGAGATATACACAAAGGTGCTGGAAAGATCGTTTCCCCACACAATACAATCATACAATATTTTTACTACGAACATTGTTACGATACAGTACAGTAAAAATAAAACTTAGAAAACTGGACATACAATGGACATTCACAGCACAAACCAACACTACCAACTACAACCAGTGAACCTCGGCTAAATGGTAGCTAAGCTACGTCTCTTACAGATATGAACAGAGGATTTGTGATTGGTGAAACAAAGCCAGAATCTGGACCAACCTCATCCTAAAGCCAAGCATCCCTTGGGTTGAGGAGTGGAGGCTACAGGCTACCTTCCCAAAAGGAGGCCAGTGCCATTCACTGAGGCTGAAGTATGTGGCCCCTGAGGCCTCAGATTTGAACACACTGTGGCTACAGACTCCAAACACTCCAGGAGGAGGCAGATAGAAAGAGAGATGGAGATAGAGAGGGAGAGATGGAGAGAGACGGACATAGAGAAAGAGAGATGGCAAGGGAGAAGGAGGAGAGAGATTAGGGAAAGTGAGAGAAAACAAAAAAGAGGAGGGTGACATCGACATTGTGTCATTCAAATCAAATCTAATTTTATTGGTCACATGCACATGGTTAGCAGATGTTATTATGAGTGTAAGGAAATGCTTGTGCCTCTTGTTCCGACAGTGCAGCAATATCTAACATGTAATCTAACAATTCCAAAAAAGTAGAAGCAAAATTATGGGGTATGGTATGTAGATGGGTGACAAAATCTCTGCTGTTATTGTGTGTGTGTGTGTGTGTGTGTGTGTGTGTGTGTATATATGTGTGTGTGTGTGTGTGTGTGTGTGTTAAAGGGAGGTTTGTTAGGGGCAGCTGTTGTAGACACTAAGATCTTGTGTTGACAGGTCTCTATTCCTCTCTAGTCCAGTCAGTGAAAACACTCTCCATTTCGGAGGCTCTCTCCTTTTCTCTGTCTCATTCTCTCTCTTCCAGCTCTCCCTCTCTGTCTATCAATCTTGAATCAATGTACCGCTTCTCTCTCTTCTTCTCTCTTCTGCTATCTCATCTTCTATCTCTTCTCCCCTCTCTTCTTCTATATCTTCTTCTCTCTTCTTATATCTCTTCTATTTATTTTTCTCTCTTCTTCTATCTCTTCTTATATATCTTCTCCCCTCTCTTCTTCTATCTCTTCTATTTATTTTTCTCTCTTCTTCTATCTCTTCTTATATATCTTCTCCCCTCTCTTCTTCTATCTATTTTTCTCTTCTCCCCTCTCTTCTTCTATCTATTTTTCTCTTCTCCCCTCTCTTCTCCCCTCTCTTCTTCTATCTATTTTTCTCTCTTCTTCTATTTCTTTTTCTCTCTTCTTCTATCTCTTCTACAATCTCTTCTTCAATCTCTTCTCCCCTCTCTTCTTATCTCTTCTCCCCTCTCTTCTCATATCTCTTTTTCTATCTTCTTCAATCTCTTCTCCCCCCTCCTCTTCTCTCTCCTTCTCTCTCTTCTGCCCTCTCTTCTTCTATCTCTTCTTCTATCCATTCAGAAATTATTGATATCCTTTGACTTATTCCACATTTTGTTGTGGTGCAGCCTGAATTCCACATTGACAAAAAAACAAAACATTTATCACCCTTCTACACACAATACCCCATAATGACAAAGTGAAAACAGGTTTTTAGAAATGTTTGCAAAATTATTAAAAATTAAATCCAGAAATATCTCATAAGAGCTTTGCACCCCTAGATTGTACAATATTTGCTCATTATTTTTCTTCAAGCTCTTTCAAATTGGTTGTTAATTATTGCTAGACAAGCATTTTCAAGTCTTGCCATACATTTTCAAGGAGATTTAAATCAAAACTGTAACTCGGACACTCAGAAACATTCACTGTTATCTTAATAAGCAACTCCAGTGTTGATTTGGCCTTGTATCTCCCAGTGTCTGGTGGAAAGCAGACTAAACCGGGTTTTCCTCTAGGATTTTGCCTCTGCTTAACTGCATTCCGTTTCTTTTTTATCCTGAAAAACTCCCCAGTCCTCAACGATTACAAGTATACCCATAACATCATGCAGCCACCACTATGCTTGAAAATATGGAGAGTGTTACTCAGTAATGTGTTGAATTCAATTTGCCCCAAACATACAGTAACACTTTGTATTCAAGCACAAAAGTGAATTGCTTTTTACATTAATTGCAGTATTATTTTAGTGCCTTGTTGCACTTTTTATTCTGTACAGGCTTTCTTCTTTTCCCTCTAAAAAATCTATATCCTTCCTGTTTGGCCCTGTCCGGGGGTGTCCTCGGATGGGGCCACAGTGTCTCCTGACCCCTCCTGTCTCAGCCTCCAGTATTTATGCTGCAGTAGTTTATGTGTCAGGGGGCTAGGGTCAGCTTGTTATATCTGGAGTACTTCTCCTGTCCTATTCGGTGTCCTGTGTGAATCTAAGTGTGCGTTCTCTAATTCTCTCCTTCTCTCTTTCTTTCTCTCTCTCGGAGGACCTGAGCCCTAGGACCATACCCCAGGACTACCTGACATGATGACTCCTTGCTGTCCCCAGTCCACCTGGCCGTGCTGCTGCTCCAGTTTCAACTGTTCTGCCTTATTATTATTCGACCATGCTGGTCATTTATGAACATTTGAACATCTTGGCCATGTTCTGTTATAATCTCCACCCGGCACAGCCAGAAGAGGACTGGCCACCCCACATATGCTCTCTCTAATTCTCTCTTTCTTTCTCTCTCTCTGAGGACCTGAGCCCTAGGACCATGCCCCAGGACTACCTGACATGATGACTCCTTGCTGTCCCCAGTCCACCTGACCGTGCTGCTGCTCCAGTTTCAACTGTTCTGCCTTATTATTATTCGACCATGCTGGTCATTTATGAACATTTGAACATCTTGGACATGTTCTGTTATAATCTCCACCCGGCACAGCCAGAAGAGGACTGGCTACCCCACATAGCCTGATTCCTCTCTAGGTTTCTTCCTAGGGTTTGGCCTTTCTAGGGAGTTTTTCCTAGCCACTGTGCTTCTACACCTGCATTGCTTGCTGTTTGGGGTTTTAGGCTGGGTTTCTGTACAGCACTTTGAGATATCAGCTGATGTACGAAGGGCTATATAAATAAATTTGATTTGATTTGATTTAATCACCTTACAGTGAAATGCTTACTTACAAGCCCTTAACCAACAATGCAGTTTTAAGAAAATAAGAGATAAGAATAACAAATCATTAAAGAGCAGCAGTAAATAACAATAGTGGGGTTATATACAGGGGGTACCGGTACAAAGTCAATGTGCGGAAGCACCGGTGTAGAGGTAATAAAGGTAATATGTACATGTAGGTAGAGTTATTACAGTGACTATGCATAGATAATAACAGAGTAGCAGCAGCGTAGAAGGGGGGGGGGCAAAGCAAATAGTCTGAGTAGCCATTTGATTAGCTGTTCAGGAGTCTTATGGCTTGGGGGTAGAAGCTGTTTAGAAGCCTCTTGGGAATAGACTTGGCGCTCCGGTACCGCTTGCCGTGTGGTAGCAGAGAGAATAGTCTATGACTATGGTGGCTGGAAACGTTGACAATTTTTAGGGCCATTCTCTGACACTGCCTGCTATAGAGGTCCTGGATGTCAGGAAGCTTGGCCCCAGTGATGTACTAGGCCGTACTCACTACACTCTGTAGTACCTTGTACTCGGAGGCCGAGCAGTTGCAATACCAGGCAGTGATGCAACCCATCAGGATGCTCTCGATGGTACAGCTGTAAAACCTTTTAAGGATCTGAGGACCCATGCCAAAACTTTTCAGTCTCCTAAGGGGGAATAGATTTTGTAGTGCCCTTTTCACAACTGTCTTGGTGTGCTTGGACCATGTTAGTTTGTTGGTGATGTGGACACCAAGGAACTTGAAGCTCTCAACCTGCTCCACTGCAGCCCCGTCGATGAGAATGTGGGCGTGCTCGGTCCTTTGCTCCTTTGTCTTGATCACATTGAGGGAGAAGTTGTTGTCGTTGCACCACACGATCAGGTCTCTGAGCTCCTCCCAATGTCTCATCATTGTCTGTGATCAGGCCGACTACTGTTGTGTCATCAGCAAACTTAATAATGGTGTTGGAGTCATGCCTGGCCGTGCAGTCATGAGTGAAAAGGGAGTACAGGAGGGGACTGAGCACGCACCCCTGAGGGGCCCCCGTGTTGAGGATCAGCCTGGTGGATGTGTTGATACCTACCCTTACCACCTGGGGGGCGGCCCGTCAGGAAGTCCAGGATCCAGTTGCAGAGGGAGGTGTTTAGTCCCAGGGTCCTTAGCTTAGTGATGAGCTTTGAGGGCACTGTGGTGTTGAATGCTGAGCTGTAGTCAATGATTAGCATTCTCACATAGGTGTTCCTTTTGTCCAGGTGTGAAAGGGCAATGTGGTGTGCAATAGAGATTGCATCGTCTGTGGATCTGTTGGTGCGGTATGCAAATTGGAGTAGGTCTAGGGTTTCTGGAATAAGGTGCTGATATGAGCCATGACCAGCCTTTCAAAACATTTCATGGCTACAGACGTGAGTGCCACGGGTTGGTAGTCATTTACGTAGGTTACCTTAGTGTTCTTGGGCACAGGGTCTATGGTGATTTGCTTGAAACATGTTGGTATTACAGACTCAGACAGGGAGAGGTTGAAAATGTCAGTGAAGACACTTGCCAGTTGGTCAGGGCATGCTCGGTGTACACATCCTGATAATCTGTCTGGCCCTGCGGCCTTGTGAATGTTGACCTGTTTAAAGGTCTTACTCACATCGGCTGAGGAGAGTGTGATCACACAGTTGTCCGGAACAGCTGATGCTCTTATGTATGTTTCAGTGTTACTTGCTTTGAAGCGAGCATAGAAGTTATTGAGCTCGTCTGGTAGGCTCGTGTCACTGGGCAGCTCTTGGCTGTGCTTCCCTTTGCAGTCTGTAATAGTTTGCAAGCCTTGCCACATCCGACGAGCATCGGAGCCGGTGTAGTACGATTTGATCTTAGTCGTGTATTGACACTTTTTCCTGTTTGATGGTTCGGCGGAGGGCATGGCAGGATTTCTTATAAACTGCCGGGTTAGAGTCCCGCTCCTTGAAAGCGAATGTGCGAATGTTGCCTGTAATCCATGGTTTCTGGTTGGGGTATGTATGTACAGTCACTGTGGGTACGATGTCCTCAATGCACTTATTGATAAAGCAGGTGTGTATTCCTCAATGCCATTGGAAGAATCCCAGAACATATTCCAGTCTGTGATAGCAAAACAGTCCTGTAGTTTAGTATCTGCTTCATCTGAACACTTTCTGACCACAGAATCACTGCTTTAATTTTTGCTTGTAAGCAGGAATCAGGAGTGATTATGGTCACATTTTCCAAATGGAGGGTGAGGGAGAGCTTTGTTAGCATCTCTGTGTATGGAGTAAATGTGGTCTAGAATTGTTTCCCTCTGGTTGCACATATAACATGCTGATAGAAATGAGGTGAAAATGATTTAAGTTTCTCTGCATTAAAGTCCCCAGCCACTGGGAGCACCGCCTCCGGATGAGCATTTTTCTGTTTGCTTATGCCGGTATACAGCTCAATGAGTGCGGTCTTAGTGCCAGTATTGGTCTGTGGTGGTATGTTGACAGCTATGAAAAATACAGATGAAAACTCTCTATGTAGATAGTTTGGTCTACAGATTATCATGAGATACTCTACCTCAGGCGAACAAAACCTCGAGACTCGCTTAGATATTGTGCACCAGCTGTTGTTTACATATATGCATAGGCACATGCCCCGCCCAGTGCCTTAACAGAGGCTGCTGTTCTATCCTGCCGATAGAGTGTATAACCCACCAGCTGTATATTCTTAATGTCGTAATATCTTATGTGAAACATAAGATATTACAGTTTTTAATGTCCCGTTAGTAGGATATTTGTGCTTTCAGTTCGTCCCATTTATTTTCCAGAGATTGAACGTTAGCTAGCAGGACGGAGGGCAAAGGAAGATTAGCCACTTGTTACCTGATCCTCACAAGGCACCCTGATCTTTTTCAGAGAAATCTCAGTTTCCTTCTCCAGCGAATGACGGGTATCTGGGCCTGGTCGGGTGTCTGTAGTATCTCCTTCCCATCCGACTCGTTGAAGAAAAACTATTTGTCTAATCTGAGGGGAGTAATCGCAGTTCTGATGTCCAGAAGATCTTTTCGGTCATAAGAGACGGTAAAATCAACATTATGTACAAAACAATTTACAAACAACGCGAAAAAACAAACAAAATAGCATGGTTGGTTAAGAGCCGATAAGACGGCAGCCATCTTCAAGAATTGGGTTTGTTTTGTGGAGTTACTACAATGTTGTTGATCAGATGCCTCGCAAAGAAGGGCACCTAATGGTAGACGGGTAAAAAAAAAGATCACATTGAGGAAGGAAAGCGCTGAGTGATTTCACCATGAGGCCAATAGTGACTTTAAAACAGTTACAGAGTTGAATGGCTGTGATATGAGAAAATAAAGTCTCCCTGGTCTTTGTGGTTCAATTTGTGATTCAATCTCTTCTTCTCTCTTTTCTTCTATCTCTTCTTCTCTCTTCGTCTATCTTTTCTTCTCTCTTCTTCTCTCATTTCCTCTATTGCTTCTTCTATAATATCTCTTCTTCTCTTTTTTTTTCTTTCCCGTCTTCTATCTTATCTCTTTATCTCTCTCTTCTTCACTCTCTTCTTTTATCTCTTCTTCTCTCTTTTCCTCTTTATCTTCGTCTCTCTTCTTCTATCTCGTCTCTCATCTCTTCTTCTATCTCTTCTTCTCTCTTCTTTTCCTTTTCGTCTTCTATCTTATGTCTTCGTCTCTCTCTTCTTAGCTCTCTTCTTTTATCTCTTCTCTCTTTCCTTCTTTCTCTTCATCTATATATTTGTCTCTCTTCTTCTATCTCTTCATCTCTCTTCTCTCTCTTCCAACTTATTATGTGACTTGTTAAGCAAAGGTTTACTTCTGAACTTATTAAGGCTTTCCATAACAAAGGGGGTTGTTATTGACTCAATATATTTCAGCTATTCATTTTTAATTAATTTGTTTAAAAAAAAATGAAAAACATAATTTAATTTTGAACTTATGGGGTATTGTGTGTAGGCCAGTGACAAACGATCTTAATTTAATCAATTTTAAATTCACGCTGTAAGAGAACATCTCTTGTTCTATCTCTTACTCTATCTCTTCTTCTCGCTCTTTCTGTCTCTTCATCTCCCTCTTCTTCTCTATTTTCCCCTCTCTCTACTTCTCTCATCTCTTCTTCTACATCTTCATCCCTTCTTCGTCTGTTTCTCTATTATCTTCTCCATGACACCATTGTTGTTTTGCATCATTTATTGATTTCATTTTTGTTTTCAGGCTCTCACGCTCCCTCCCTCTCTCTCCCTCTCTCTCTCCCTCTCTCCTCCATCCATACAGTTGTGCTGATAGACAGGTTTATGATCCAGTGTGAAGTAGCTGTTCTCCCTCTCCATGGTGGCTCACCGCACAGCCTGGTAAATATGCTAATGGACCTGATGACAGCCAAGCATAAAGCATTAAACACCAACAACACGACAGAGATAGCAGTGACTAAAACAGTTTGTGTGCATCCCAAATGGAACCCTATTCCCTATATATTGCACAACTTTTGACCAGGGCCCATAGTACACTATGTAGTGGAAATGGTGCCATTTGGAGGCAGCCTTACACTTAAATGAGTACATTTTTCTTACAATATTACAATACACAAGGCCTAACCTGGACCCCGGTCTAATTGCTAGAGAGATCCGGCTGGTGGACAAAACTACACAAGTTGCAACAGTATATTGTGGTTTAAGTGAACGGGTTTCTAAAGACACATGCAAGAATACAAAAAGGCATAAGAAATATGGAAGCAACGTTACCTACTGCACCAAGAGAAAATAACGTCCTGCTCTCCGTCTCCAGACCATGTTGTCTGACTACTTTTGTCTCCTCATTGCTATTCAGACATTGGCATTCAGATATCATCAGCCATTCAATACTGCTGCCTGCCTATGACCAGCCTTGACACCACAGCTGTAAGTGTATATATCTGTATGGGTCTGTACCCAGGGTGGGGTGAGCCTTGTTTTGTAAGTATTGTCCCTTCCTTCTGAGAGGAAAGGGGAAGAATATAGACATCAGTCATCCTCCTCTGCCATCAGGTAACAAAATGTATTGCATTAAATTACACACTTGTGTTCATCTCCCTATTCACAACGAAAGATGTGGCATTAAATATTAATGCCAAGCTGTATATAGGGGTTGAAAAAATAGTAATTTTCCATTGGGTAAGCTATTGTTTTATTATACAGAGACATCAAACCCTTTGGTAAGGATTTTCTATTGGAACACTAAAACACTTTTATTTGAAGGTTGCTTATTCACTATAACAATATAGGTCCTCAAAATAAATAATTAACAGATGCACTTCTATAGATATACGACGATACAGTTAATACAAAAAAATGTTTTTTGTAATTTTTACCCCCTCCTTTTTCTCCCCAATTTCATAGTATCCAATTATTAGTAGTTACTATCTTGTCTCATCGCTACAACTCCCGTACGGGCTCGGGAGAGACGAAGGTCAGAAGTCATGCGTCCTCGAAACACAACCCAACCAAGCCGCACTACTTCTTAACACAGTGCTCATCCAACCCGGAAGCCAGCTGCACGGAAACACCGTGCACCTGGCGACCTTGGTTAGCGAGCACTGCGCCCGGCCCGCCACAGGAGTCACTGGTGCGCGATGAGACAAGGACATCCCTACCGGCCAAGCACTCCCTAACTCGGACGACGCTAGACCAATTGTGCGTCGCCCCACGGACCTCCCAGTCGCGGCCGGCTGCGACAGAGCCTGGGCGCGAACCCAGAGTCTCTGGTGGCACAGCTAGCGCTGCGATGCAGTGCCTTAGACCACTGCAACCACCTGGGAGGCCCCAGTTAATACAATGTGATTGTATACAGACCTTTGTAAGTCCGTGAAAATTGTAAGAATTGTGACTCCATTTAGGAATTGCTCATTGTCTAGTGCTGGTGAATTGTCAATGAAGTAAGTGTGCCACATGAACCTATAGAGTTCCCTCGCTTCCCTGCAGTGTTCCATTATCCTAATTAGGTGCTGAGTATATCCCCAAGAGAGAAATGCCTTCTGGGAAAAACTGAGGTTAGGAACAAAGTAGGTTTGTCACACAAAAAGAAGAGAAGACATTTTAGATCATACAATTACGGTATTAGGCCTATATTTGGCAGTGGTGAATACAGAGTATCAAACAAACATTTCAGTGCCATTTTAGAGCATGCAGATAGTAGACCTCCATCACATGGGCTCCTGAGTGGCACAGCGGTCTAAGGCACTGCATCTCAGTGCTAGAGGCGTCATTACAGTCCCTGGTTCCATCCCGGGCCGGCGCAAAATTGGCCCAGCATTGTCCAGGGTTAGGGGAGGGTTTGGCAGGGGTAGGCTGTCAATGTAAAATAAGAATGTGTTCTTAACTGACTTGCCTAGTTAAATAAAGGTTAAAAAATAATCATTCACAGACACTTATGAGAGGAGTTGGGAGTCTGTTACATATTCTGAATCATGCTTCCTGTCTCTGAGTGACTGTTTGAAGTGTGAAGGAATCAACAAATGAATGCTGCAATAAATCATACAATGAACGCTCCAAGAACATGTCTATCTTGCTACATCAGAAAGCAGTGCTCTACATAAATAATACACACACACCACACCGTGATCTGTGTGAGTGAATCTGCCAAAGTACATGTAGAGAGTGTGTGTGTGTGTGCCATTAAATGTATATCTGTGTAATGGAGAGAGAGAGAGAGAGAGAGAGAGAGAGATGGTTGCAGTGTGAAACCCCCTGGCGTCTGAGCTGTTTCTCATTGGGGTTTGAAGCGGGCAGACTACTGAAGGCATCATTGTCAACAAGCTTACCTCACCACTGTTCCTGCTAGTCAGAGTACTTAAACATTACTCGCTACAGAGATAAGTAGCCCTTTTCCTTTTCCCCTAGTCGCCTCACTAAGAATTACATGGAGGTGAAGCCGCTACCCCTCTCTTTTTCTGCTCTCTCTCTCTCTCTGCAATCTCTTGTGCTAATGCACATGTGGGAGGCTGCTGCTGCGAGGAGCTTTTAGGCCGCAATCACTTCACATTTGTTTCAGCGATTGATTCCCTGCCATGCAACAGCAAGCGATAGAGAGCAATGGAGAGAGGGAGGAAGAGAACGAGAGAAAGAAAGAGAGAGAGAGAGGTGGAGAGAGAGAAGGAACGAGTGAGAGAACGAGGCAAGAAGGGGAAGTCAGGGGATGTGAGAATAGGAGTGTGGTGCCTTGCCTAGCATCACCATGACAACAGACATCACTTCACAGGAGCAGCACTTAGAATGCCTGTGTGGGCCGGAGGAGTGACAGTCAGTCGAAGGCTGTGTGGTGCCGTTTGAGTCATCTAATCCACTCCCTGCGTTTCTCCAGCATCACTAAAAGGGTGTCCTGTGTCCCTGTTACACTAACTTAGCTACCTCCTGAGATCAACTCTCTGTCTCTCTGTGATTTGTAAGTGTACGTGTTTGAATGCAGTCCCTGACAGTTCAGGTTTGCACAGACATATCCATTCAGAATAATACATTAAAGGGTGCAGAAGAGGGATTTCAGATGCAAAAAAAAGCTACTGTCACCATAATGATACCATGGGCATGGCTAGCCTGCATTTACAATTCTATTTGATCTCCACTGTTCATTAAGATGTGAATCTATTCAGCTTATAGCTGAGTGAATAACTGTCCAGCTAACAAGCTTTGTTAGCTGGGAAGTACTAGTCTTTGTATTGATTTGACATTCATATGAGATAGCTTTATGAAGATGATACTTGTTATAAGCACGTGAAAGGCATGTGTAGAGTTTGTTGAGGTGAAGTATAGTATTGGCATTGGATTGCCATTCAAATGAGATTGCTCTATATAGATGTTATAAGCATATGAAAAGGCCTCTCAAAGCTAGTGCAATTTTAAGTACATACGGACTACCATGTCATGTCTGGATTGGCTGTTACCTAGCTTCTGTTTTTCTAACATTATACTGAGGGAACACTCCAAAGACTGGGTCTTGGGTGAGCTGACATTCAGTATGAGTAACTTCCACATCAGATGAGGGACTAGAAGCAATACCAGGTATGAACTGGTAGCTATCTGGATCCTGCATTCCCAGCACTGCAGATCACAGTCATCTCCTAAGACTGGCTCCTATGAGAGCTGACATTCTGTGTGAGTAAGTTCCCCAGCATGTGAGAGTAGTAGCAATCTGAGGCCCCACCAAAGGTATAGACCAGTGGAGGCTCCTGAGAGGAGGAATGGAAGGACCATCCTCCTCAGTGAATTTCATAAAAAATATAAATTGTGAAACATAAGAAAATGTCACAAAATAATTGATTAAAACACACTGTTTTGCAATGAAGGTCTACAGTAGCCTCAGCAGCACTCTGTAGGGTAGCACCATGGTGTAGTCAGAGGCTCATGGTTTTCATCCCCTTCCATAGACTTACACAGTAATTATGACAACTTCCAGAGGATGTCCTCCAACCTATCAGAGCTCTTGCAGCATGAACTGACAGTATAAGTTAAGGCTAGCTAGAACTTCAGTGGATAAAATGTGGTGAGTAGGTGACTCAAAGAGAGAAAAAGACAATGGTTGAACAGTTTTGAACAAATTTCTTCCAAAATTAAGAAGCAAGAGAGATATTTCTTTCTTGTATTTCTTTTTTTACTTCACTTCGGTAGCAAATGCAGCTAGCTAGTTTACTCAAACACCTGGCTCAAACAGAGAGTGATGCTATGTTAGCTAGCTGGCTAAGGCTATCCAACACTGGAATTCTTCAACGGCAAGGTAAGTTTTTTGTTTTATTCATTTATTGCCACCGGGGCAGCCGGTGTAACTGCTAAACTGCTCTCTGAGTGTACACTGTACTGCATGATTGTAGCGGGTTTACTAACGCATTAGTTCTAGTAGCTATGTTGACTATGACGTGACAAGGATGTAGGCTGTGTGTAGCTGTAAGCGGATATGATATGAAGGTTTGGCTTGGAAAGTTTTTTTTTATGGTCACAGACAGCTGATGTGTTGTGCACTGAAGTCCACAATCGAAGGGAAAAGGTGAGAGGAGAACGTGTAGATAGTTGCGAGAAGGAATTATATATACAACTAGTAAAGTGATCATGCTGTTTCTATGTGGCTGCTATGAAAGTGAACTGTGTTTGTGTGTGATCAAGGGTGTATTCATTCTGCCAATTCTGTTCAGAAACGTTTCTTAAACGGAAGCAACTGGAAGCAAATGGAATGAAACGGGGCTAAACATTCCTGAATTTGTCCAATAGAAACTCTCATTTGCAACTGTTGGACTAACGATTACAACCTAGATCAGCTAGATACAGGCAAGAGTGTGCAAGGGGGTATTGAATGTGTCACTGTCTGTGACCCTGATTATTTAAAACTATCTCGACCTGTTCACCTATGTTGTAAACTTTCATTCATAGACTAGGTTGTAGCAACTTCATGATGGGTATAGGGAAAATGTGAGTATCATGTAGTAGCCTAAACTTATCGATGTTACATTGAACTGGGTGAATGGAATATGAATGACAATCATCCAATATGCTGTAAAAGAAATAAGGCCATTCTCATAAAAAAATAAAAATAATCTTCCCTCATCTTAAACAGCGCCGACCGCCACTGGTATAGACCAGTTGACAGGTTTAATTATTTTTTGTAAAATATTTGTATCTAGTTGTCATGTATTCATTTTCTTGAACTGGTTATATGTTTGTAGTTTGCATGTTTCAGTAATTGTCACGCCCTGACCGTAGATTGCTTTGAATGTTTCTATTTTTTTGTTTGGTCAGGGTGTGAGTTGGGGTGGGTATTCTATATTCTATTCTATTATTTGTATTTCTATGTTTTGGCCGGGTAGGGTTCTCAATCAGGGACAGCTGTCTATCGTTGTCTCTGATTGAGAACCATACTTAGGTAAATGTTTTTCCACCTGTCTTTGTGGGAAGTTGACTTTGTTTATGGCACATAGCCTTTAGCTTTACGGTTTGTTTTGTAGTGTTTATTGTTTTGTTCGGCGTCTTTTCTAAATAAAATAATATGTACACTCAACACGCTGCACCTTGGTCCAGTTCTTTCAATGGCCGTGACAGAACTTCCCACCACAAACGGACCAAGCAGCGTGGTAAGGAGGAGCAGCGTGTTCAGCATTCATGGATTTGGGAGGAGATCCTGGACGGTAAGGGACCCTGGAGGCAGGCTGGGGAGTATCGCCGTCCACGGGAGGAACTGGAGGCAGGCTGTGGAGTATCGCCGTCCACGGGAGGAACTAGAGGCAGCAAAAGCAGAGCGGCAGCGTTACGAAGGGACACGGCTAGCAAGGAAGCCTGAGAGACAGCCTCAAAAAATGTTTTGGGGGGGTCATACGGGGAGTGTGGCTGAGTCAGGTTGGAGACCTGAGCCAACTCCCTGTGCTTACCGTGGCGAGCGTCGTACTGGTCAGACACCGTGTTATGCGGTGGATCGCACAGTGTCTCCAGTGCGCGTGCACAGCCCGGTGTGCTACCTTCCAGCTCCCCGAATCGGCCGGGCTAGAGTGGGAATCCAGCCAGGTCGGAGGGTGCCGGCTCAGCGCATCTGGCCGCCAGTACATCTCTACGGCCCAGGATATCCTGCACCAGCTCTGCGTACTGTGTCTCCGGTGCGTCTGCACAGCCCAGTGCGTCCTGTGCCTCCAGCGACGGTGTCCAGTCCGGGGCCCACAACGAGGGTGCCCAATCCGGGGCCCGCTACAATGGTCCCAGTCTGGGGCCCGCAACGAGGGACCCCAGTCCAGGGCCCGCAACGAGGGACCCCAGTCCGGGGTCCGCGACAAGGGTCCCCGCACCAGAGGTGCCACCAAAGTGGGGTGAGCCAGTGGTGGAGCGGGGTCTGTGTCCTGCACCTGCCCACCCAGACCCTCCCCTATAGGTTTAGGTTTTGCGGCCGGAGTCCGCAGCTTTGGGGGGAGGGGTACTGTCACACCCTGACCTTAGAGATCCTGTTTATTTCTCTATTTTGGTTTGGTCAGGGTGTGAGTTAGGGTGGGTATTCTATATTCTATTATTTTGTTCGGCGTCTTTTCTAAATAAAATAATATGTACGCTCACCACGCTGCACCTTGGTCCAGTTCTTTCAACTGCTGTGACACCAGTCCCCAATACACCCACCACTCCACTGCTCCAAATTGTCTCTCTGCTGTACAGAACATCCCTCACCCCACCCCCTCTCCCTCTCGCTCTCTCTCATTCCCCCTCTCTCGCTCTCTCTATCACCCCTTTCCCATTCACACTTCCTGGGCTCTGTGCCAGCTGAGTGTACAAACAGGGGGACAGAGAGGGAGGAAGGGAGATAAAGGGAGAGAGAAAAAGAGAGGGGAGAGATATGGAGAGAGGGGGAAAGGGAGAGAATGATAATGACAGACGAAAGAGAGACATCTTACCTTTTAACTCTGCATTGTTGGGAAAGGGCTCGTAACTAAGCATTTCACTGTAAAGTTTACACCTGTTGTCATCGGCGCATGTGTCAAATAACATTTAATGACAGATTGACAGGGACAGAGAGAAAGAGAGAGAAGGATAACGACAAAGAGAGATAACGTCCGAGAGAGAAAGTGAGTAATGTTATCTCATTAGGGTGGGAAATGTGAAGGTCCAGATCCAAGAGAATTGATAAAGAACTCTGTGGAGGAGGCTTTTGAGAACCAACAAAGACGGCTTTAGTTTCACTGGCGGAGGCATTTGCATAGCTTAGAAGTCCAAGCGTCTGAACCAAGCCTCATGAAAAGAAACCCCAGGAATTGCAGGGACTTCAATAGCAGCGCAAGATAGGGAAAGAGGTGGTGGGGATTTCAATGGCTTCTGTGGAGCAATGGAGGGACAAGATCAGGAGGGAGCATCTCAAAGCTCAGAGACTGTGATGCAAAGTGAACAAACTGATCTCCAGATGAAGATGCTACTTTCACTTTAATGTACAGCTACATTATCCTATCATCATGTCATACAGAGTCATTTTCCTTTAAACAAAAAAAGAAGGACATATTTCTTGTTATCCTTTAGATGTACCACACATTAAGTAATTGCTACTTGAGAGTTTTGGGGAGTTTGTAGTTTGTGGAAGATGACAGTCCCAACAGAGGTACAGGAAACTTATTGTACCTCTCAAGACCAAAAGACGACTAGTGGAAAGTATTTTTTTAAATGTATTTTTAATTTAACCTTTATTTAACTAGGCAAGTCAGTTAATAAGAGCAAATTCTTATTTACAATGACGTCCTGACAAAAGGCAAAAGGCCTCCTGCAGGGATGGGGGCTTGGATTCACAGCCACAACTGTCAGTAAGAGTGTCCATGATTGAGTCTTTTAATGAAGACTCAGTTTGAGTGTTTTTTTGCAGCTCGTTCCAGTCGCAAGCTGTAGCGAACTGAAAAGGACTTCCCAGGGATGTGTGTACTTTGGGGACCTTTAACAGAGGTTGAGAAGAATGAGAGAGCAACAGAGACACAGAAAGAGATTGCAAGAGAGCGAGAGACTATAGTGTACTGCAGCCCAGCAGTTCTACTGGTCATCATGAGCCCTCAATAATGATTCTGGCTGAACCATTTAATAATCTCAGACTGCTACAAGATCATATCGACACTGAAACAGAGTCAGACTGACATCTATAAAGCCAACAGAATACTTCAGTTCATAGAATGATGTACAGTATCGTCATAACAAATTATACATGATTTGAAAGGTATCTTGTATCATCGTACAGAATCATCACACTCATTGTGGCATACCTGACTGTGCAATTCTTGTCCGTTTTTTTTCCATGGCATGTCATTCTTCCCAAATGCTTCCCATTTTTCATATTAATAGAATACTGAGTATGGACATTTGGCAACCTTCAATTCTGAAGGTTGACTTTGAACTTTCCATTCAAACCCATTTCTCTGGACACATCCCCATACTGTAAGTGTATTTTATACTGCTTTGAAGTGCTGCATCCTTCGCCAGAAGCTCTTCCCGACATAATGGATCTACGGTGTATGAACGCATACATTCACATCACATGAAAGTATTTGTTTACAAGCTACTGTCCTGTTTTAGCATATAGCCCTGACGCGGTCACTCATTGGCATGCACATATTATAAGCTGGGGGGGAGTGAGGATAGGGGGTTATGAGCCTTTAGTTGTCTTACGCCTCATGTCCACAAGATGCATCAAACTCTTTGCGTTCCGGTCTGAAGTCATTCATTGTCAGTGGAACAGTCAGCAGAGCTACGTTTGGTGTGACGCAGTAGGCTGTGGTGCGTTCTGTGTAGCACACGCATTATTTTAAACCTGTGTGTTGCTTTACCGTGCAGTGGTACAAACGGAAGTACACACACACAGACTCCTACTAGCTAGCTTTTAGAGAGTTGAAAAGCACATGTGCGTCAAGTACGGAAAATGTCAGCAAGAAATCCAGCAAAACAAAACGCATATGGATCTGTGGGACATTGGTCTTAAGTCCTTGTGAATGTTTCTAAAAAGCCTCCAGGGATTTCTCTCTCTCTCTCACTCACTCACTCACTCTCACTCACTCACTCACTCTCACTCACTCACTCTCACTCACTCACTCACTCACATAACAATCGGAAATCGGTATTTTGGGGTGCCAATTTGAATTTTTTTTATTATTCTTTTAAATATTTTTATACCTTTATGTAACTAGGCAAGTCAGTTAAGAACACATTCTTATTTTCAATGACGGCCTACGAATGGTGGGTTAACTGCCTCGTACAGGGGCAGAACGACAGATTTTCACCTTGTCAGCTCGGGGGATTCAATCTTGCAACATTACAGTTAACTAGTCCAACGCAATAACGACCTGCCTCTCTCTCGTTGCACTCCACAAGGAGACTGCCTGTTACGCGAATGCAGTAAGCCAAGGTAAGTTGCTAGCTAGCATTAAACTTATCTTAGAAAAAACAATCAATCATAATCACTAGTTAAATACACATGGTTGATGATATTACTAGATATTATCTAGCGTGTCCTGCGTTGCATATAATCTGACTGAGCATACAAGCATACAAGTATCTAAGTATCTGACTGAGTGGTGGTAGGCAGAAGCAGGCCGGTAAACATTCATTCAAACAGCACTTTCTTTGCGTTTTGCCAGCAGCTCTTCGTTGTGCGTCAATCATTGCGCTGTTTATGACTTCAAGCCTATCAACTCCCGAGATGAGGCTGGTGTAACCGAAGTGAAATGGCTGGCTAGTTAGTGCGCGCTAATAGCGTTTCAAACGTCAGTCGCTCTGAGCCTTCTAGTAGTTGTTCCCCTTACTCTGCATGGGTAACGCTGGTTCGATGGTGGCTGTTGTCGATGTGTTGCTGGTTCGAGCCCAGGGAGGAGCGAGGAGAGGGACGGAAGCTATACTGTTACACTGGCAATACTAAAGAGCCTATACGAACATCCAATAGTCAAAGGTTAATGAAATACAAATGGGATAGAGGGAAATAGTCCTACAATTCCTATAATAACTACAACCTAAAACTTCTTACCTGGGAATATTGAAGACTCATGTTAAAAGGAACCATCAGCTTTCATATGTTCTCATGTTCTGAGCAAGGAACTGAAACGTTAGCTTTCTTACATAGCACATATTGCACTTTTACTTTCTTCTCCAACACTTTGTTTTTGCATTATTGAACATGTTTCAATATTTACTTGAGGCTAAATAGATGTTATTGATGTATTATATTAAGTTAAAATAAGTGTTCATTCAGTATTGTTGTAATTGTCATTATTACAAATAAATAAATAAAAATTGGCCGATTAATCGGTATCGGCTTTTTTGGTCCTCCAATAATCGGTATCGGTATCGGCGTTGAAAAATCATAATCGTTCAACCTCTACACTCAATAAGTATTTGTCTTTAAATTGTTTAACTTGAGTCAAACATTTTGGGTAGCCTTCCACAAGCTTCCTGCAATAAATTGGGTGAATTTTTCATCAGATCAGAGGACATTTCTCCAAAAAGTAAGATCTTTTCAGGTTATGTCAATATAGGACTCGTTTTACTGTGGATATCGATACTTTTGCACCTGTTTCCTCCAGTATCTTCACAAGGTCCTTTGCTGTTGTTCTGGGATTGATTTGCAATTTTTGCACCAAAGTACGTTCATCTCTAGGAGACAGAATGCATCTCCTTCCTAAGTGGTATGACGGCTGTGTGGTCCCATGGTGTTTATACATGTGCACTATTGTTGGTACAGATGTGGAAAATTGCTCCCATGGATGAACCTAACTTGTGGAGGTCTACAATTTTTTTCTGAGTGCTTGGTTGATTTCTTTAGATGTTCCCATGATGTCAATCAAAGAGGCACTGAGTTTGAAGGTAGGCCTTGAAATACATCCACAGGTTTACCTCCAATTGACTCAAATGATGTCAATTAGCCTATCAGACGCTTCTAAAACCATGACATCGTTTTCAGGAATTTTCCAAGCTGTTTAAAGGTACAGTCAATTTAGTGTATGTACACTTCAGTGAATTATAAGTGAAATAATCTGTCTGCAAACACTCTTTGGAAAAATGACTTGTGTCATACACAAAGTATATATCCTAACCGACTTGCCAAAACTATAGTTTGTTAACAAGAATTTTGTGGAGTGGTTGAAAAACAAGTTTTAATGACTCCAACCTAAGTGTATGTAAACTTTTGACTTCAACTGTTTGTTTCTCTCTATATATGAGCCCATCCGCTCTGCCCTGGGGAATCGGGTTGGTCATCACCCCTTTTCATTCCCTCTGTTCTGTCTTTACCGAAAGAGACAAGAGCACAAACAATTTCATCAAGGCTTCTCTCTCTCTCTCTCTCTCTCTCTCTCTCTCTCTCTCTCTCTCTCTCTCTCTCTCTCTCTCTCTCTCTCTCTCTCTCTCTCTCTCTCTCTCTCTCTCTCTCTCTCTCTCTCTCTCTCTCTCTCTCTCTCTCTCTCTCTCTCTCTCTCTCTCTCTCTCTCTTCTCTCTCTTCTCTCTCTTCTCTCTCTTTCTCTCTCTCTCTCTCTCTCTCTCTCTCTCTCTCTCTCTCTCTCTCTCCAACCGAGGGCTACTGTTCAGTGTTGACGTCAATTGGCAGGCTTGCAGTCTCATGGAGGAAGTCTCCCTGTGCTCCATAACAAGCATTATGGGACATTATTTATTTAATGAGTGAGGATCTGCCTGTTGATTTACATGGGTATGGAGAGCATGCTCACATCATGGCAGAATGCTATAAGGCCTATGAGTTAATAGCTTTGCTATGGCATGCGTTTGATTAATTCTGATGGTAAGAGAGAGAGCTTGTGTATATCTTGGATTAGGTAATTGGCTTTAGAATATCCTGATGGTAAATTGACAGTGTTATAAAGGTCTTGAATAGTAAATAGGTCTTGAATAGGCTTTTATACTGTAATATATGGTAAAAACATGTGCAAATGTGACAACAAAAGAAGCCAATCTCTTGTGTCAGTGTGTGGGATTCTTTCACACCATACCATACCATAGCCCAATTTAACCCTCCCGTTGTGTTTGTTTCATGTTAATTAATTCTGTGTTCCCGGTCCAAAATGACTGTCCCATTATAGCAGATTGTAAATCCATAATAATACATATATTATCACCTAACGTGGTGTTAAGATCTTTTTATCAACTTAAGGTCTTGTGAACATTACACGTTGTGAACTGCTATTGGCTATTTATGGCCTGTAGGCCTCATTGACCTGAGCTCATACAACTCGTTTTTGACAACTACAAAAAAACACAATGTATGGATTACTTTGACTATAACAAATACTCAGATGAAACATATTGTACTATTTATCAGACTACTTTGTGTCAAAGTTTAACAAGGACTCTCTCCTCCTCACCAGTGTCATGATCAAAGAAGTGATCAAGAGCCTCACATACACTATATCGTTTGGTCATTGTGCTGCCACAGAATGAATTGTGAGCAGGCCTCAAAAAAGCTTTAAATACCAGAGCTGCGAGAAATGTTCTATATATTATTGAAACAATGTTGTGATTGTTTGTGAGTTCCCATGGGGGAAAGATTTTATTGGGGAAAGGTTCCCGTGGGGAGGTGTGTGTGTGTGTGTGTGTGTGTGTGTGTGTGTGTGTGTGTGTGTGTGTGTGTGTGTGTATGTGTGTGTGTGTGTGTGTGTGTGTGTGTGTGTGTGTGTGTGTGTGTGTGTGTGTGTGTGTGTGTGTGTGTGTGTTCATGCATTTGGGGGTCTGGGAGAAGAAGTGTGTCCATCTGATGAATGGCCATGTGCCTGAACTCAATTTTATACACTTATTGTAGACTCACCTACTAAATTTCTAATGACCGGTCATGACCGGGAACACAACAGGTGTACAAAAGTTAAATAAAACACTCACATGTTTATGTAAATTATCAAAATGTATTTTGTGTGTTCAGATGCCCTGTGTGGAGAAAATCATGGAACCTTTAGACAATCAGATTAAATGAACTACTGAGTGGGGTTTCTTTCTTTCTGGTCCTGACGAGAAAAGAAAACTGTCTTCTGCACTGTTCAACCAATCCAGTAAATGTGGAGGAGGAGTTAAGATAGAGTGTTGTCTTGTTAACGTTAACGGCTCTCTGCCCATTTCCCTTGAAAACGGGATGCATCCGGTTTCTACCTCCCGATGAGGGTGGTCTCTACTTGACCCCCTATAGTCTGACAGCAGCTTCCTCATTGGTCAACGGCAGTAGCAACGTAAAATAGTATCATACAGCACCAGTCACATTGAGTGTATGATACACAGTGATAAGGTATATAACATAATGGCGCCGGAGGTGATGGCTCCTGTTATAAGGGCTTCTCAAGCAACTGTGCTATTTTGTTTGTATTTCTCATTGTTTGTAACTCATTTTGTACATAATGTTACTGCTACCATCTCTTATGACTGAAAAGAGCTTCTGGACATCAGAACAGCGAGTACTCACCTCAAACTTGATGAATGAGTACAACAGGATGGATATACTGCGCTCTCGAGACCAGGCCCAAATCCCCATCATCCGCGTGAAGAAAAGACAGAGAAAAAGGGGGAGGAGGGCAGGGTGTCTTGTGAGAATTTGCCGGTGAGTAGGCAAGCCAACACTACCCTCCGTATAATAGGCCAAAGTGCAATTATTGGAAAATAAACTGGACAATTTACGATTAAAACTATCTGACCAACGGGACAGTAATATCTTATGTTTCACCGAGTCGTGGCTAAACGACGACACGGATAATATAGAGCTGGCTGGGTTTTCCATGCATCGGCAGGACAGAGCAGCTACTGTACGTCTGGTAAGACAAGGGGCGGGTGTGTGTCTATTTGTCAATAACTGTTGGTGCGTGATGTCTAATATTAAAGAAGTCTTGAAGTATTGCCTGCCTGAGGTAGAATACCTCATGATAAGCTGCAGACCAAACTATCTACAAAGAGAGCTCTCATCTATAATATTCGTAGCTGTCTATTTACCACCATACACCGATGCTGGCACTAAAACCGCAGTCAACAAGCTGTATAAGGCCATAAGCAAACAAAATGCAGGCAAGTTTAAATCATTTTTACCTCAATTTTACCAGCATGTCACATGTGCAACCAGAGGAAAAACACCTCTAGATTACCTTTCCTCCACACACAGAGAGGCATACAAAGATCTCCCTCGCCCTCTATTTGGCTAATCTGAACATAATTCTATCCGCCTGATTCCTTCTTACAAGCAGAAATTAAAGCAGAAAGTACCAGTGACGAGCTCAATAAGGAAGTGGTCAGATGTCGCAGATGCTACGCTACAGGACTGTTTTACTAGCACAGACTGGAATATGTTGTGGGATTCCTCCAATGGCATTGAGGAGTATATCACCTCCGTCAGTGGCTTTGTCAATAAGTGCATCGGCGACGTCGTCCCCACAGTGACTGTACGTACATATCCCAACCAGCTGCCATGGATTACAGACAACATCCGCACCGAGCTAAAGGCTAGTGCTGCTGCTTTCAAGGTGTAGGACACTAATCTGGATGCTAATAACAAATTCCACTATGCCCTCAGACGAACCATCAAACAGGCAAAGCTTCAATCCAGGACTAAGATTGAATCCTACTACACCGGCTCTGACGCTCGTCGGACGTGGCAGGGCTTGCAAACTATTATGGACTATAAAGGGAAACACAGTCAAGAGCTGCCCAGTGATGCGAGCCTACCAGAAAAGGTAAATGCCTTTTATGCTCGCTTTGAGGCAAGCAGCACTGAATCATGCATGAGAGCACCAGCTGTTCTGGATGACTATGTGATCACGCTCTCCTTAGCTGAGGTGAGCAAGACCTTTAAACAGGTCAACAATCACAAAGCTGCAGGGCCAGACGGATAACCAGGATGTGTACTCAAAGCATGCATGGACCAACTGGCATGTGTTTTCACTGACATTTTCAACCTCTCCCTGACCGAGTCTGTAATACCTACATGTTTCAAACAGGCCACTATAGTCCCTGTGCCCAAGAAAGTGAAGATAACCTGCCTAAATGATTACCATTCGTGTCGGTAGCCATGAAGTGCGTTGAAAGGCTGGTCATGGCTCACATCAACATCATCATGCTGTAAACCCTAGACCCACTCCAATTCACATACCGCCCAAATAGATTCACAGATGACTCAATCTCAATCGCACTCCACACTGCCCTTTCCCACCTGGACAATAGGAACACCTTTGTGAGAATGATGTTCATTGACTACAGCTCAATGTTCAACACCATACTGCCCACAAAGCTCATCACTAAGCTTAGGACCCTGGGACTAAACACTTCCCACTGCAACTGGATGCTGGACTTCCTGACGTGCCATCCCCAGGTGGTAAGGGTAGGCAACAACACATCTGCCACGCCCCTCATTGGTGCATGCTTAGACCCCTCCTGTAATCCCTGTTCACCAATGGTTCTGTGGCCAAGCACGATTCCAACACCATCATTAAGTTTGCTGACGACACAAGTGGTAGGCCTGGTCAGAGACCTGGCAGTGTGGTGCCAGGACAATAACCTCTCCCTCAATGTGAGCAAGACAAATGAGCTGATTGTGGACTACAGGAAAAGGAGGGCCGAACAGGCCCCCATTAACATTAACAGTGCTGTAGTGGAGCGGGTCGAGAGTTTCAAGATTCTTGGTGTCCACATCACCAAAGACAACACCTTTTTCCACTCATGAGACTGAAAAGATTTGGCATGGATCCCCCGATCCTCAAATAGTTCTGCAGCTGCACCATCGAGAACATCCTGACCGGTTGCATCACCGCCTGGTATGGCAACTGCTCGTCATCTGACCGTAAGGCGGTACAGAGGGTAAGGCGTATGGCCCAGTACATCACTAGGGCCAAGCTTCCTGCCATCCAGGACCTATATACTAGGGGGTGTCAGAGGAAGGTCCAAAAAATGTTGCTACTCGCTGTTTATTATCTATACATAGTCAGTTTACCCCAACCTACATAAACAAATTAATTTGACTAACCTGTACCTCAGCACATTGACTCGGTACCGGTACCCCACTGTATATAGCCTCGTTATTGGTATGTAATTTTCTTCTGTTACTCTTGATTTTATTTTTTTAGTTTAGTATATTTAGTAAATATTTTCTTAACTCTTTTTCTTGAACTGCATTGTTGGTTAAGGGCTTGTAAGTATTCGGCGCATGTG
Organism: Oncorhynchus tshawytscha; assembly: GCF_018296145.1. Lineage (NCBI taxonomy): Eukaryota > Metazoa > Chordata > Actinopteri > Salmoniformes > Salmonidae > Oncorhynchus > Oncorhynchus tshawytscha. The sequence goes on from NC_056446.1 coordinate 29,749,802, forward strand.
ACAAATACAACTTGATTTGATTTATACAGAGCATTTAGAAAGTATTCAGACCCCTTGACTTTTTCTACAGCCTTATTCTAATAGGGATTAAATTGCTTTGTTTTTTCTCATCAATCTACAGACAATACCCCATAATGACAAAGCGAAAACAGGTTTGTAGAAATGTTTACACATTTAAAAAAATACCTTAGCCAACTACATTTAAACTCAGTTCTTCACAATTCCTGACATTTAATCCAAGTAAAAATTCAATGTTTTAGGTCAGTTAGGATCACCACTTTTTTTTAAGAATGTGAAATGTCAGAATAATAGTAGAGAGAATAATTTATTTCAGCTTTTATTTCTTTCATCACATTCCCAGTGGGTCAGAAGTTTACATACACTCAATTCGGATTTGGTATCATTTCCTTTAAATTGGTTCACTTGTGTCAAACGTTTTGGGTACCCTTCCACAAGCTTCCCACAATAAGCTGGGTGAATTTTGGCCCATTCCTCCTGACAGAACTGGTATAACTGAGTCAGGTTTATAGGCTTCCTTGCCTGCACACACTTTTTCAGTTCTGCCCACAAATGTTCTATAGGATTGAGGTCAGGGCTTTGTGAGGGCCACTCCAATACCTTGACTTTGTTGTCCATTTTGCCACAACTTTGGAAGTATGCTTGGGGTCGTTGTCCATTTGGAAGATCCACTTGCGACCAAGCTTCACTTCCTGACTGATGTTTTGAGATGTTGCTTCAATATATCCACATAATTTAGCTTCCTCATGATGCCATCTATTTTGTGAAGCGCACCAGTCCCTCCTGCAGCAAAGCAACCCCACAACATGACGCTGCCACCCCTGTGCTTCAAGGTTGGTATGGTGTTCTTTTGCTTGCAAGCCTCCCCCTTTTTCCTCCAAACAAAACGATGGTATTTATGGCCAAACAGTTCTATTTTTGTTTCATCAGACCAGAGGACATTTCTCCAAAAAGTACAATATTTTTCCCCATGTGCAGTTGCAAACCGTAGTCTGGCTTTTATATGGTGGTTTAGGAGCAGTGGCTTCTTCCTTGCTGAGCAGCCTTTCAGGTTATGTTGATATAGGACTCGTTTTACTGTGGATATAGATACTTTGGTACCTGTTTCCTCTAGCATCTTCACAAGGTCCTTTGCTGTTGTTCTGGGATTGCTTTGCACTTTTCGCACCAAAGTATGTTCATCTCTAGGAGACCGAACGCGTCTCCTTCCTGAGTGGTATGACGGCTGCGTGGTCCCATGGTGTTTATACTTGCGTACTGTTTGTACAGATGAACGTGGTACCTTCAGGCATTTGGAAAATTCTCCCAAGGATGAACCAGACTTGTGGAGGTCTACAATTTTTTTTTTAGGTCTTGGCTGATTTCTTTTGATTTTCCCATGATGTCAATCAAAGAGGCACTGAGTTTGAAGGTAGGCCTTGAAATACATCCACAGGTACACCTCCAATTGACTCCAATTATGTCAATTAGCCTATCAGATGCTTCTAAAACCATGACATAATTTTCTGGAATTTTCCAAGCTGTTTAAAGGCACAGTCAACTTAATGTATGTAAACTTCTGACCCACTGGTATTGTGATACAGTGAATAATAAGTGAAATAATCTGTCTGTAAACAATTGTTGGAAATATTACTTGTGTCATGCACAAAGTAGATGATCTAACCGACTTGCCAAAACTATAGTTTGTTAACAATAATTTTGTGAAGTGGTTGAAAAACGAGTTTTAATGACTCCAACCTAAGTGTATGTAAACTTCCAACTTCAATTGTATATACTACATTTAAATAAGTATTCAGACCCTTTACTCAGTACCTTGTTGAAGCACATTTGGCAGCGATTACAGCCTCGAGTCTTCTTGGGTATGACGCTACAAGTTTGGCACACCTGTAATTCGGGAGTTTCTCCCATTCTCTCAAGCTCTGTCTGGTTGAATGGGGAGCATCACTGCACAGCAATTTTCAGGTCTCTCCAGACATGTTCGATCGGGTTCAAGTCCGGGCTCTGGCTGGGCCACTCAAGAAGGACATTCAGAGACTTGTCACAAAGACAGTCCTGCGTTGTCTTGGCTATGTGCTTAGGGTCGTTGTCCTATTGGAAGGTTAACCTTTGTCCCAGTCTGAGGTCCTGAGTGCTCTTGAGCAGGTTTTCATCAATGATCTCTCTGTATTTTGCATCTTTCCCTTGATCCTAACTAGTCTCCTAGTCCCTGCCACTGAAAAACATCCACACAGCAGGATACTGCCATCACCATGCTTCACCGTAGGGACGGTGCCAAGTTTCCTCCAGACGTGACGCTTGGCATTCAGTCCAAAGAGTTCAATCTTGTTTTCATCAGACCAGAAAATCTTGTATCTTATGGTCTGAGAGTTCTTTATGTGCCTTTTGGCAAACTCAAAGCGGGATGTCATTGTGTGCCTTTTACTGAGGAGTAGCTTCTATCTAGCCAGTCTACCATAAAGGCCTGATTGGTGGAGTGCTGCAGAGATGGTTGTCCTTCTGGAAGATTCTCCCTTCTCCACAGAGGAGCTCTGTCAGAGTGACCATTGGGTTCTTGGTCACCTCCCTGACCAAGGCCCTTCTCCCCCAATTGCCGAGTTTGGCCGACCGGCCAGCTCTAGGAAGAGTCTTGATGATTCCAAACTTCTTCCATTTAGGAATGTTGGGGACCTTCAATGCTGCACACATGTTTTGGTACCCTTTCCCAGATCTGTGCCTCGACACAATTCTGTCTTGGAGCTCTACGGACAATTCCTTCGACGTCATGGCTTGGTTTTTGCTCTGTCAACTGTGGGACTTTATATAGAAAGGTATGTGCCTTTCCAAATCATGTCCAATCAATTGAATTTACCACAGGTGGACTCCAATCAAGTTGTGAAACATCTCAAGGATGATCAATGGAAACAGCATGCACCTGAGCTCAGTTTCGAGTCTCATAGCAAAGGGTGTGAATACTTATGTAAATAAGGTGTTTCTGTTTTTTATTTTTAATACATTTGCAAACATTTCTTAAGACCTGTTTTCACTTTCAGTCTGACTGAACCTCTAATCTGGATAATGCCACTAGTACACAGCATGCCTGCTTACCACCAATATCCATCAAACAGTCTTGAACTCCCAGTATGACCAGAGCTTTCACTCTGGTCTACAATATTCTCTCAGGTCACTGCCACTGGTAGCAACAGCTGCAAGTCAGTTGTGTCTGCCCCCAAGTATCCAGCTCTGCTCGGGGGTGAGGTGGCTTCACTCACTCATATGATTCATATTATTACCATAGAACAGTGAGTGCACCTCTGCTGTCAACACACATGTCTTTTCAGCCCAGGCAGCATCAGTGCCACTGGTTGAACACTCCTCTGTGTGTGTGCGTGCGTGCGTGCGTGCGTGCGTGCGTGCGTGTGCGTGCGTGCGTGCGTGTGTGTGTGTGTGTGTGTGTGTGCGTGCGTGCGTGTACGTGTGATATGCTTATACAGTACATTATTTAAATAGCATTCATATTGGTGAATACCAAATTTATATACATAAAAGTGATCTTGACAGTTAAGAGACGCTCAATGCGATCCATTGTGACGGCGACATTGCCTGAATCTAGAAACGTAACACATTATACACATGGGTAAGATACAGGTAACTGCCAAAATAAAGGAAAATCTTGAGTAAATGAGGGATACAAAGCAGGTGCATCCACACAGGTGTGGTTCCTCAGTTAATTAAGCAATTAACATCCCATCATACTTAGGGTCATGTATTAAAAGGCCAAGTTGCCCATTTTTGGGCTATTTATTTTGGAGGAATGTTCGCATCCTGCCAACAGAGTTTCAGACACTTGTAGAATCTATGCCAAGATGCTTTGAAGCTGTTCTGGCGGCTCCTTTATTTTGGCAGTACATAGAAGCCCTCAAGATGCATCAACATCTACATATCATATCGTCACCAACAACAAAGGAAACCAATCGACTGTGATAATCCTTTAGCTACAGTATATTAGAACACCAGAAATCATTTGTGATGGAGTTTATGGGAATTTGACAGTTTGTGATATATTCGCTGTTCAATAACCTGGTGTAGGTCACTAACCAGTGGTTGATAGACAGCTCATGGCTCTCTCTTCTATAAGTCATTCATTTGGCAGGTAGCCTAGTGGTTAGAGTGTTGGAATAGTAACTGCAAGGTTGCAAGATCAAATCCCTGAGCTGACAAGGGAAAAATCTGTTGTTCTGCTCCTGAACAAGGCAGTTAACCCACTGTTCCTAGGCTGTCATTGAAAGTAAGAATTTGTTCTTAACTGACTTGCCTGGTTAAAAAAATACATTTCAACTCCTTGTGCAACACTATGTTTCTAACTGAAAGCACTGGTGGCTAGAATGCAGCCTGTGATCCCCCCCCCCCTTTCGTAGGCCTGCTGATCAACCCCCCCCCCCAAAAAAAAGAAGGTTTGTTTGCACTTTTTGGGGGGAACTCAGTCTGGGGCTCAATTTACTGTTAAGAGTTAGAATAATCAAAATAAAAAGGTACAATTTCAAAAGGTGTTTGGGCAACACAAACACATCTATTGTTATGTAAGGCAATGTTATGTGAACATGTATTAAGCATGTTCAAACTACCAACCGGGGTCTAATTGATAATTCGATATGATGTTAAAAACTGCAAAAAATTGTCTCCACCCTATGGCAAAATGTGTAGAATTGCAGAAAATTGGCTGTAGAACTACAGACCCATGAACCACTGCAGCCCCCCAAGATGAGTTCCGATTTTTTTGTGGCCCCAACCCCCATTAAAGTTGCAATTATGGGCGCAAATCTTACAAGGTCACGTTCCTTGCAACCTGTTGGAGGAAGAGGCACACTTACCGTACACTCCTTGGCAACTGATGCCCTCCAGTAACAGCGTCAGGATCCCCAAAACAGATATTATTAGATCCATCCTTTACGTTAATCTCAACATATCCAGCTCTCAAAGGCAAGAAGTCCTTTCCGGGTTGACGAAAGAGGTTGGAGAAGCGATGGAACTCGCGTGTATAGATAGAACACCGCTGCCGCTCCAATCCTCCAATGTTCTGAATGCGTTGCAACGGTCATTTATCAACGCCAAAAGCTAAAAGGCGCGTTTTCACCTCAGTACACTGTCACAATAAATCAAGTGTTGACGAATTAATTTGCAAAAGTGGTGTACTGCTTGTATACTGAGCCAGTGGATGTCTTGGCGGTTCTGTAGCAAACAGAGAGCCAGGGAAGAGAGACGGTGCAGAGCAGAAGACTACCGCCCTAGCCCAAAGACAGTCAGTGATGACAGTGGATCGAATAGGCTGCTTCAGGTAGGTGGGACCCAATAATGATGTCTATTCAGTCCCGTCCGTCACGTTGGTGCTTACCCTCGTAGCTCCTCACTGAGTGGTCACACTGATGCTCCTGGCTGCAGAATGGTTGAGATGATATCCAGGGACATGGCTCCTCAGCGGTTCCAGTGGTTGTCATGTCTTGTTTAGATATAATACATGAACTGTCATGTGTTAAAAGCGCTGCCATTTGCATCCTAGCGAGACTCTATGCAATTTGATGCTCGGGGAAAAAACGGTTGCCTGCTGCTACAATCCGTTGAGTTCTTGAACCGCGATGTTGCTTCAGGGGCTAGCTGGTGCGCTCGCTCACTAACGGCTACATCACGACTTCCGACACCGTGCGCGAGTCATCTCTGTGGGGATGTAGAGGTGGGTGAGTCCGGTATAGGGAGTGTGGCGCGTGCACCCGATTCCTGTGATGATTCTGGTGTAGAATAAAATGAAGAGCTCCTCGTCGGCTCACTTCCCAATCCCACTTTGTAGGATAAAGGTGTTTTACCGGCTGGATTGGCGGCTACGGGGCGACCTGGGTGTTAGTCACGTTGCGCAATACGTGCTGCGCTGCTACAGAGACGAGCGGCACTGCAACCGGTCTCTCGCTACGTCAAGGAGTGCGTGACTTCCAGCCCTCATCTGTATGGAAGGCTACGCGCAGCGTCGGGCGAGGCGTGTGTGTGAGCGCAGCTGAGAGAGAGAGAGAGAGAGAGAGAGAGAGAGAGACTTGCCTTGGCAATGTTAACACATGTTTCCCATGCCAATAAAGCCCCTTGAATTGAATTGAATTGAGAGAGAGAGAGAGAGAGACTCATTGGGATTCAGTAGAGATAACTGACCACTGCAATCAACAGCAAAAACATCGAGATGACCAGTCATATTCCAACATGTCTATTCCCTTCTCTATAGTGAAAGCTATTGCTTTGATTGTAGCCTACATTAGATGATTGGCAGTACAAAAGGGCTACTGATGTAACTTTCAGAATTCTCATGGGTCTACAGGGGTCTCAAACGAGAACTATTCATGCTACGGCAGGAGGAGAGGACCACTGCCCCAAAACACCTGAATGCGCACTCACGCACGTTTTCATGCTTTCTCTCGCTCTCTCTTCCTCTCTCTCTCTCTCACACAAGTTCATGTTTTAACCCTATCCCATGTTACGAGAACGTGGATGAATGTCTAATTCTGCCGGAGATGTGAATGCTCTCTCTCTCTCTCTCGCTCTTTCTTTCTTTCTCTCTCTCTCTCTCACACACACACACACACACACACTTCTTTAGGATGATGGAGCATGAAGAAGCTTTCTATAAAAGTTTGTGTTCCCAGACCTTGGCTATGTTTTGTTTTTCTTTTTAAACTAAACCTGTCATCTGACTATACCGACACTCCAAAGGGATAGGCCAATTATAAAGAAGACGAATGTGGCATAACATTATGCTAATCAGAGTCTACTATGAATACATGTATTCTAACAACTGATGCCATAATGATGTGCTGCTATTAGGCGATATCTATCATTTTGGGTCAGTATGCTGATGTGAGTTACACTATTCATTTTCGAAAACACCGCAACTGCTGTTGGTTTACAATAGGCTACCAGTCTCTCCACATCATCGATGGAGAGCATCATGCATGTGTATTGATGGAGAGAGACTTGTCACCCTTGATGAAACTAAGACCATAGACGTTATGTAAACAGCGCCCTCTAATGGCCATAAATTAACTACAACTTGGACAGAATAAGATAATGACCACATCTGTCTGTGTGATATGCATTATTTCCATTTCAATAGTCAGAGACAGCATGGCCTTGAGAAAGGGCTTAGGGCTGAAACTTTGACTAGAAACAGTCTCAACTACAGCATATTCCCCATCTCTCTCTTGTTGTTTAACAAGGTCGGCTTTAAAACCATCATGCTTTTCTCTTTCGTGAGACATTGACAGTTGTTTGCGTCATCTCTTGTTTTGTTACGTTGTTTTGCTCTAAAATGATCTTTATTATTATTTAATTTTTCACTCTGATAAAAAAGAGGATTAATATCATGTATTGTACATTACATCACATTTAAAGTATCAGTCAAATGTTTGGACACACAGGGTTTTTCCTTTATTTTGACTATTTTCTACATTTTAGAATAATAGTGAAGACATCAAAAGTATGAAATAACACATATGGAATCATGTAGTAACCAAAAAAGTGTTAAACAAATCAAAATATATACTTGATGACAGCTTTGCACACTCTTGGCATTAGTCAATGCCACTTCGACATTGGTCGTCCTAATATTTATATATTTCTTAACTCCGTTATTTTACTTTAGATTTATGTATTTTTTTGTGAATTGTTAGATATTACTGCACTGTTGGAGCTAGGAACACAAGCATTTTGCTACACCCACAATAACATCTGCTGAATATGTGTATGTGACCAATACAATTTGACATTTCGATAGTCATCTTAACATCTTCAAATCACTTCTAGTTCTGGGGTAACGCTTTAACAGGTCAGTGATTAGGCCTAATCACACACGTTAATTAAGCACTCAGTCGTTTATTATGCAAAGGCCATAACAGAAAAGGACTATGATATAGCCTACTGTGTGATAAATGTACAATGTTGAGGGGAGCTCAGATGAGTTGATGAAATGGTCTGATTTCAAATGGAAGATTTAATTTAGAATTCAATTCGAATATCCAAGTGATTAGACCAATCTATGAATTTGAGATTAAAGTGGTGCCCCGTCGAGATAGACAGTCACAGTGTGGAACACAGACAAGATGAGGAGGGGAACTTTTTGACTCGTTCTTATTTTTCAAGTGATCATTTGTTTTGTTTTATCTCAACAAGGCCTCTTGAGCAGAAGTGTCTGTTGTCATTATGTCATCTAAAGTCTCCATCTGTGTCTGTGTGTGTGTGTGTGTGTGTGTGTGTATGTGTGTGTGTGTGTGTGTGCGTGCGTGCATGTTTGGGTGAGTGTGTGTGTGTGTGTGTGTGTGTGTGTGTGTGTGTGTGTGTGTGTGTGTGTGTGTGTGTGTGTAAAAGCCTATATGACGTGTTTGCCTATTTGAGTTTGATATTAATACCCCATCTGTTAGCTGCTGATCATTTTGTCTTCTGTATGTACCCTTGAATTATCCATCCAATATGGACTCCTTCTCTGGGAGGCCACAAGGGACTCTGCAGACTTTTACTCCCCATCTGTCTACTGTTGAGCAGTCTCCCTCCAGGTCCACTCACTCCTCTTCCCCAGTGAACCATAATGGATTATTTCATATCCAACATGTCCACCCAGCCCCACTCATAATGCCCATACGAGATGGATGGAGCTGCAGCTGAATAATACTGTGGATGGGAACTCAGTGGAGAGTGCTTCCATGTCCATTTAACATCATCTAAAGGCCCATAGACATGATGGCTTCTCCCTGGAGAGTCCCAGTGCAGGCCGTATTGGATTTTAATGGCGATATGATGCTGTAAGGCACAGACATAGGCGATGTCTTAGGGTTTGGAGAGATAATGTGTTTTCTTTTTATACACTGGGGCACGATATAAAGTTTATTCTTGTGTTAGTAGCAGATGGCTAGCTTATTGCTGGCTTATGGTCAAATGAGTAAGTAAGATGTCGCCGGAGAAGAAGGCAGACGTTTTACGTGCCCCCAACCGATTATGTTTTTTTGTTTGTTTATTTGTGTTGTTTGTAAGTAATTTTTTTAACTTATTTTGTACATAATGTTGCCGCTACCGTCTCCTATGACAGAAAGTAATTTCAGGACATCAGGACTGCAATTACTCACCACGGACTGGCAGAATCCTTTTTTCGTATAACGTGTGTGACGCTGTCGACGTGTGATATACTGCTTTCTCGGGAACAGGCCCAGATCCCCATGATTTGCATGAAGAGGAGGCGGAGAAAATAACAGCTGGTGCACGATATCTAAGGAAGTTTCGAGCTGTTGTTCACCACAATACCAACCTAGATCAGTTAAATCTGTATTTTTTTTAGTAGCTGTTTACATACCACCACAGTCAGAGGCTGGCACTAAGACAGCATTTAATGAGCTGTATTCCGCCATAAGCAAACAAGAAAATGCTCACCCAGAGGCAGCGCTCCTAGTAGCCGGGGACTTTAATGGAGGTAAACTTAAATCCGTTTTACCAAAGTTCTAGCAGCATGTTAAATGTGCAAGCAGAAGAAAAAAACTCTACACCACATTTACTCCACACACAGAGACGCATGCAAAGCTCTCCCTCGCCCTCCATTTGGCAAATCTGACCATCATTCTATCCTCCTGATTCCTGCTTAAAGCAGGAAGCACCAGTGACAAGATCAATAAAAAAGTGGTCAGATGAAGCAGATGCTAAGCTACAGGACTGTTTTGCTAGCACAGGCTAGAATATGTTCCGCTATTCCTCCAATAGCATTGAGGAGTACACCACATCAGTGATTGGCTTCATCAATAAGTTCATCAATGACGTCATCCCCACAATGACCTACATACCCCAACCAGAAGCCATAGATTACAGGCAACGTCTGCACCGAGCTAAAGGCTAGAGCTGACGTTTTCAAGGAGCGGGACCCTAACCCAGACGCTTATAAGATATTCTGCTATGCCCTCCGACAAACCATCAAACAGGCAAAACATCAGTACAGGACTATGATCAAATCGCACTACACCGGCTCTGACGCTCGTCGAATGTGGCAGGGCTTGTAAACCATTACAGACTGCAAAGGGAAGCACAGCCGAGAGCTGCCCAGTTACACGAGGCTACCAGACGAGCTAAACTACTTCTATGCTCGCTTCGAAACAAATAACACTGAAACATGCATGAGAGCACCAGTTGTTCTGGAAGACTGTGTGATCACGCTCTCCACAGCCGATGTGAGTAAGACCTTTAAACAGGTCAACATTCACAAAGCTGCAGGGCCAGGACGCGTACCTCGAGAATGCACTGACCAACTGGCAAGTGTCTTCACTGACATTTTCAACGAGTCTGTAATACCAACATGTTTTAAGCAGACCACTATAGTGCCTGTGCCCAAGAATACTAAGGTAACCTGCCTAAACAACTACCGACCCGTAGTACTCACGTCTGTAGCCATGAAGTGCTTCGAAAGGCTGGTCATGGTTCACAACAGCACCTTATTCCAGAAACCCTAGACCCACTCCAATTCGCAGACTGCCACAACAGATCCACAGACGATGCAATCTCTATTGTACTCCACACTGCCCTTTCCAACCTGGACAAAAGGAACACCTATGTGAGAATGCTATTCATTGACTACAGCTCAGCGTTCAACACCATAGTGCCCTCAAAGCTCATCAATAAGCAAAGGACCCTGGGACTAAACACCTCCCTCTGCAACTGGATCCTGGACATCCTGATGGGCCGTCTCCAGGTGGTAATGGTAGGTAACAACACATCCGCGATGCTGATCCTCAACACAGGGGCCCCTCAGGGGTGCATGTTCAGTCCCCTCCTGTACTCCGTTCACTCCAGGCCAGGCACGACTGTATCATTACGTTAGCTGATGACACAACAGTGGTAGGCCTGATCACCGACTATGATGAGACAGCCTATTGGAAGGAGATCAGAGACCTGGCTGTGTCGTGCCAGGACAACAACCTCACCCTCAGCGTGATCAAGACTAAGGAGATGATTGTGGACTACAGGAAAAAGAGGTCCGAGCACACCCCCATTCTCACCGACGGGGCTGCAGTGGAGCAGGTTGAGAGCTTCAAGTTCCTTGGTGTACCACATCACCAACAACAAAGAAAGACTCCAGCCAACCTAGTCACAGGCTGTTCTCTCTGCTACCACACAGCAAGCGGTACCGGAGCTCCATGTCTAGGTCCAACAAGCTTCTAAATTGTTTTTACCCCCAAGCCACTCCTGAACACCTAATCAAATGGCTAACCAGGCTATTTGCATCCCCCTCCCATCTGTTACACCACTGCTACTCTGTTGTTATCATCTATGTATTGTCACTTTAATAACTCTACCTGCATGTACATACTACCTCAACTAACCGGTGCCCCCGCACATTGACTCTGTACCGGTACCCACCTGTATATAGTCTCGCTGTTGTTATTTTACTGCATCTCTTTAATTACTTGTTACTTTTATTTCTTATTCTTATCTGCATTTAATTTAAACTGCATTGTTTGTTAGGGGCTTGTAAGTGAGCATTTCACTGTTGCGCATGTGACCAGTATAATTTTATTTGATATGTCGTACTTGTTCATTGTTGTTACAGGTAGAATTGTACAATATAACGGTAAGAAAGCAGCAAAAGCCCTCCTGAAAATGTTAGTGTTATAAGTCGCTAATGGAGAGAGTCTGTGATAGCACATTATGTAGTAGCCATACCAGAACCCTATGCCTGCAATCCTTTTCAGTTATATGGTATTTGAGTCAGAGCCGAAAAGAAAATCAAACACAGTGCAGACAAACAAATTATATCTTGAGAAAGTTGCACACTCTAAGATATAATACAGTACTCCAAAATATTTATTGCATGACTGAACCAATGATTCAGTGTTGACATACACACACACACACACACACGTACGCATGTACACACACAAACACACACACACACACACATATTGCCTTCATAAAGATGGAATATAAATATGATGATTTATGATAGTAAACAGGTCAGGTTATGGGAGGTTATTGTGTTGCAACATGCAGGCAGTATTGTGCATCCGCTGTCATTACAAAACTCATGATCAAATCCAAAACAGAATACCCTGTATTCTTTACATTCCATTGCTTCCAGAACTCTTCCTGTAATAGCTCAGTTGCCACCTGTAACAACAACAACAACAGCAATTCCAATTGCGCCGCCATGCTTGGCACTAGTGTACGGTGATGGTGCCTAGTCAGGGTATAGTAATGAACACAGCCCCTGCTCTTTTTGCGTTTGTAAAACTCCCTGTTGCTCCATTTAAGTTGTCAACATCACTTCTCGAATGTGGTGAATTATTACTTTGAACTTCTAATCTGTTCAACAACCCAGTGTGCAAAACCTGGTTGAAAAGTCATCAGTCAGTATGACATCTTTTTATGACCTCTTATTCTTGAAAAGGGACAGTTTTCTTTACATATATTTACTGACCAGAATATTACCTATTTTTCTGACCACCGTATGACCAGTTGGTCATAATGCTGACCACTATATTATGTACTGGTCATAGTTAAGGCCTCATCATAACCTGTTAATGACCACCTGACTACAGCTTATCACCAGTGGTGTAAAGTACTTAAGTAAAATTACATTAAAGTACTACAGTTAAGCCTCCCCCCTACTTTTTCGGAAATTCTGTTAAAAATCGCGCAACATTTTGGCGTCCTGCTACTCAGGCCAGGAATATATTATATGCATATGATTAGTATGTGTGGATAGAAAACACTCAGACGTTTCCAAAACTGTTTAAATCACGGCTGTGACTATAACAGAACGTCTGTTTCATCGAAAAGCGCAGGAAAATCTGATCACTGGAGATGGAAAAAAATATCCATGCGCCACTTCAACCCATTGTTAAAGGTGAACCGTATTAAATGAGGCCCAGCTTGCAGTACCTACAGCTTCCACAGGATGTATAGAGTCTCCTCATTTGATTCTGATTTGATTCTTGGTAGATCCGACCAAAGGGAACCGATTCCCTCCGACCACCAACCTGAGGCATTGTCTCTGTGTTTTTCCGGACATTTTTTCCACACGACCAACTATCGAATTTACATCGCCTCCTGATGATTTTTATAGCTTATTAACGTGTAGTTATACCTAAAGTTGCATTAGAAAGGTATTTCGAAGTGTTTTGTGAAAGTTTATCGTCAAATTTTTAACTTTTAAAAAATGACGTTACGTTATGAAACGCTATTTTTTTCCGTTTATCACACAGTCTTCATAGATCGATATCTAGGCTATATATGGACCGATTTAATCCCAAAAAAACCCCAGTATTGATTATGGGACATCAAGGTGTGCCAAGAAAGAAGATGGTCAAAGGTAATTAATGTTTTATATTTTATTGTGCGGTTTGTGTAGCGCCGACTATGCTAATTCTTTTGTTTACATCCCCTACGGGTCTTTTGGGGTGTTGCATGCTATCAGATAATAGCTTCTCATGCTTTCGCCGAAAAGCATTTTAAAAATCTGACTCGGTGGCTAGATTCACAACGACTGTAGCTTTATTTCAATACCAAGCATGTGTATTTTAATGAACGTTTGCGTTTTAACTAATACTATTAGCGTGTAGCGTAGCGCATTTGCATTTCCAGAGCTCTAGGTGGGACGTCTGCGTCTCAAGTAGGCTCAAGAGGTTTTAAGTAGTTTTTTGGGGTGTCTGTACTTTACTTTACTATTTATATTTTTGACAACACAACTTTTAGTTTTACTTCACTACATTCCTAAAGAAAATAATGTACTTTTTACTCCACACATTTTCCCTGGCAACCAAAATAACTTGTTACATTTGGAATGCTTTGCAGGACAGGAAAATGGTCAAATTCACACACTTATCTAGAGGACATCCCTGGTTATCCCTACTGCCTCTGATCTGAAGCGTTGTGGTGAGCCCCTAGCTATCCATACATTTAAAAACTAAAAACTAAAATGTGTGCTGTCTGGTTTGCATAATAAAAGCAATTTAAAATTATTTATAATTGGACTTTTACTTTTGAAACTTAAGTATGTTTTTGCAATTACATTTCATTTTGATACTTAAAGTGTATTCGGAAAGAATTCAGACCCCTTGACTTTTTCCACACTTTGTTAAGGTACAGCCCTTAAAAATTATAAAATTGTTTTTTTCCCCTCATCAATAGCCAATAAATATCCATTTCAGGCCATTTACTCAGTACTTTGTTGACGCACCTTTGGCAGCGATTACAGCCTTGAGTCTTCTTGGGTATGACGCTACAAGCTTGGCACACCTATATTTGGGGAGTTTCTTCCACTTTTCTCTGCATCTCTCAAGCTCTGTCCAGTTGGATGGGGAGCATTGCTGCTCAGCTATTTTCAGGTCTCTTCAGAGATTTTTTTGTCTATTAAAATAACATCAAATTGATCAGAAATACAGTGTAGACATTGTTAATGTTGTAAATGACTATTGTAACTGGAAACGGCTGATTTTTTATGGAATATCTACATAGGCGTACAGAGGCCCATTATCAGCAACCATCACGCCTGTGTTCCAATGGCACATTGTGTTAGCTGATCCAAGTTTATCATTTCAAAAGACTAATTGATCATTAGAAAGCCCTTTTGCAATTATGTTAGCACAGCTGAAAAACTGTTGTTCTGATTAAAGAAGCAATAAAACTGGCCTTATTTAGACTAGAGTATCTGGAACATCAGCGTTTGTGGGTTCGATTACAGGCTCAAATGGCCAGAAACAAAGACCTTTCTTCTGAAATTCGTCAGTCTATTCATGTTCTGAGAAATGAAGGCTATTCCATGCGAGAGTTTGCCAAGAAACTGAAGATCTCGTACAAAGCTGTGTACTACTCTTTCTATTCAGGTTCAAGCCAGTTTGCGCTGTTCTGTGAATGGAGGAGTGGGAGGCCCCGGTGTACAACTGAGCTAGAGGACAAGTACATTAGAGTGTTTTGAACTGTAGTGTATGTGTCTATCAAATCATTCCTGCAACAAACATTGTTACATGCAAACCTCACTGGCCATGTTGCAAAATATATTTACACACTTTATGTAATAATTTCACCCACATCACTCGCATGTGAATCGTAGCCAACTGCTAAAATAGAACTTATGTCACGTTCTGACCTTAGTTCCTTTGTTATGTCTTTGTTTTAGTATGGTCAGGGCGTGAGTTGAGTGGGTTGTCTATGTTAGTTTTTATATAATTTGTGATTTCTGTGTTCGGCCTAGTATGGTTCTCAATCAGAGGCAGCTGTCAATCGTTGTCCCTGATTGAGAATCATACTTAGGTAGCCTGGTTTCACTTTTGAGTTGTGGGTGTTTATTTTCCGTGTTAGTCTGTGCCCCACGGGACTTTTTCAGTTTGATTTACTTCACATTTATTGTTTTGTTCAGTGTTCGTTATTCATTAAAAAACATGAACACTTACCACGCTGCGTTTTGGTCCTCCGATCCTTCATACTACTCATCTTCGTCAGAAGAACAACTTAGTTCTATTTGAGAGGCTCCATATGCTGCAAGTCCTCTCTTGGATATCCAAAAGATACAAACCCACACGAATGCTTGAAAGACAAACAAGGAGAAATTAATTAGATAACTAACTTAAAAATGAACACAATTTCCCTTTTATCTGTGGATCCCTTTTATCAAATCAAATTGTATTAGTCACATGTTGCCGAATACAACATTTCACCTTACAGTGAAATGCTTACTTATGAGCCCCTAACCAACATTGCAGTTTTTTTAAAAGTATGAATAAGAATGATAAATAAAAGTAACAAGTAATTAAAGAGCAGCAGTAAAATAACAAAAGCGAGACTATAAAAAGGGGGTTACCGGTACAGAGTCAATGTGCAGGGGTGCCAGTTAATTGAGGTAATATGTACATGTAGGTAGAGTTATTAAAGTGACTATGCATAGATGATAACAACAGAGAGTAGCATTGGTGTAAAAGAGGGAGAAGGGGGGGTAACGCAAATAGTCTGGGTAGGTGTTCAGGAGTCTTATGGCTTGGGGGTAGAAGCTGTTTAGAAGCCTCTTGGACCTAGACTTGGCGCTCCAGTACAGCTTGCCACGTGGTAGCAGAGAGAACAGTCTATGACTAGGGTGGCGGTGTCTTTGACAATTTTAAAGGCCTTCCTCTGACACTGCCTGATGTAGAGGTCCTGGATGGCAGAAAGCTTGGCTCCAGTGATGTACTGGGCCGTACACTCTCCCTTCTGTAGTGCCTTGCGGTCGGAGGCCGAGCAGTTGCCATACCAGGCAGTGACACAACCAGTCAGGATGCTCTTGATAGTGCAGCTGTAGAACCTTTTGAGGATCTGAGGACCCATGCCAAATATTTTCAGTTTCCTTAGGGGGAATAGGTTTTGTCGTGCCATCTTCACAACTGTCTTGGTGAGCTTGTTAGTTTGTTGGTGATGAGGACACCAAGGAACTTGAAGCTCTCAACCTGCTCCACTACAGCCCCGTCAATGAGAATGGGGGTCTGTTCGGTCCTCCTTTTCCTGTAGTCACAATCATCTCCTTAGTCTTGGTTACATTGAGGGATAGGTTGTTATTCTGGCACCACCCGGCCAGGTCTCTGACCTCCTTCCAATAGGCTGTCTCATCATTGTCGGTGACCAGGCCTACCACTATTGTGTCATCGGCCAACTTAATGATGGTGTTGGAGTCATGCCTGACCGTGCAGTCATGAGTGAACAGGGAGTACAGGAGGGGACTGAGCACGCATCCCTGAGGGGTCCCTATGTTGAGGAACAGCGTGGCGGATGTGTTGTTGACCACCCTTACCACCTGGGGGCAGCCCGTCAGGAAGTCCAGGATCCAGTTGCAGAGGGAGGTGTTTTGTCACATGGTCCTTAGCTTACTGATGAGCTTTGTGGGCACTATGGTATTGAACGCAGAGCTGTAGTCAATGAACAGCATTCTCACATTGGTGTTCCTTTTGTCCAGGTGGGAAAGGGCAGTATGGAGAGCGATTGAGATTGCATCGAGGATCTGTTGGGGTGGTATGTGAATTGGAGTGGGTCTAGGGTTTCTGGGATGATGGTGTTGATGAGACCCATGACCAGTCTTTCAAAGCACTTCTTGGCTACAGACGTGAGTGCTATGGGGCGGTAGTCATTTAGGCAGGTTTCCTTCGCATTCTCAAATCGTCCGGAACAGCTGGTACTCTCATGCAGGCTTCAGTGTTGCTTGCCTCGAAGCGAACATAAAAGGCATTTAGCTCGTCTGGTAGGCTCGCATCACTGGGCAGCTAGCGGATTGGTTTTAGTCTGTAATAGTTTGCAAGCCCTGCCACATCCGACTATCGTCAGAGCCGGTGTTGTTGGATTCAATCTTAGTCCTGTATTGATGCTTTGCCTGTTTGATGCTTTGTCTGAGGGCATAGCGGGATTTCTTCCGCTCCTTGAAAGCGGCAGCTCTAGCCTTTAGCTCGGTGTGGATGTTGCCTGTAACAATTGGCTTCTGTTTGGGATATGTACGTACGGTCACTGTGGGGACAATGTCCTCAATGCACTTATTGATGAAGCCGGTGACTGAGGTAGTTTACTCCTCAATGCCATTGGATGAATCCTGGAACATATTCCAGTCTATGCTAGCGAAACAGTCTCGTAGCTTAGCATCTGCTCCATCTGACCACTTCTGTATTGAGCGAGTCACTGGTACTTCCTGTTAATCTGTTAATCTGGTTATAAGATTCAGAATCAGATTTTAACCAGAAAAATAAGTCTTTATCACGTTGTATGCCCACTGGGAAGAGAGTCTTTGTTTGACGCCCACCAGGGGAGTTGTGAGAAAGCTACGATGACAGAGTCCCCAAACCCTGCGATTCAAAGCAGCACTTTGATGGCTCAAACACTCTACAATTACCTTTCTCCTCTATAGGAAACGTATTTAGCATAGAGACACCAAGGCTTTTAGGCCCATATGAAGTGGAATGGTTAGGCAGGGCTCCTAGGAGGTGCTGCATGTTTTTTTAGGAATTTACTGGAAATGGGGTAATTTGTACATGGCTCAATGCATGAGGCAACTCAGAATGCTTAGAACTCAGGAGAATCATAGGACAGGCCTGAAAGTTCCACAGCAGGTCTTTAGGGAGGAAGGAAGGTTCTGTCAGTAAAAATAGGTCACCTTGACAGAAAGAACAGTCGGATTTGGGTGGAAAAAAAGTTAACTCGGCACTTGATTTCGTTGGCATCTATGGAGCGAGCTGAGCACCAGTCACTTTGCGCATTATGTGCTGCATTCATTAAGGTATAATAAGAACTAGGCCTCCAAGATGGCTGACCTTTGTTTTCAACGTAATCTATTCACGTTGCAACCATTTCATGGTTGCTGACATCTTTCTTACTGGGATTACTCTGGACAGACAGCAGTATCCCGCAAACATGCCCCAGGACTCCCACAGAGCACACGGACAGCGTAAAAAGCTTACCGGAACTTCCCCTGGCTAGATGGGGTCTTGACCTCAGAGCATGAATATAACATTTTAATATCTTCGGATGTGAGTGAGGGAAAAAATAAATAGCCTCAGCGACATTTATTTGAATAAATCAATGGAGGTTGATGGAGGTGATGACTAAAGTGTCTAATTCAATTAAACTACAGTACCGAAGCAATACTGTAGGTGCAGTCAAAAGCATGCTTCCAGACCAAAAGCCTGGTCCCTTCTTTGCACTTCTACACCTCATCTGTATGGAAGGCTACGTGCAGTGTCAGGCGAGGCGTGTGTGTGCACAGCTGCTGGATTGAGAGAGAGACTCATTGGGATTCAGTAGAGATAACTGACCACTGCAATCAACAGCAAAAACATTGAGATGACCAGTCATATTCCAACATGTCTATTCCCTTCTCTATAGTGAAAGCTATTGCATTGATTGTAGCCTACATTAGATTGGCAGTACAAAAGGGCTACTGATGTAACTTTCAGAATTCTCATGGGTCTACAGGGGTCTCAAATGAGAACTATTCATGCTACATCACCCTACTTTTCTGATGCAAAGAGGCAGGAGATGACCACAGACCCAAAACACCTGCATGCACGTTGCACGGTCTCACACCAGGGCGTCTTTCAATATTGATATCAAAATTTGATGTCTATCCACGCCGAGGACTTCGGGAAATGCCTTCAAAACCGGACATAGTGAGCACTTTTGCCATCAAGTAGGCTAGGTTGGATTGGACACCCTAACACTTACCTTAACCATTCAGAATGAGTGCCTTCATGTATTAACCCTATCCCGTGTTTACGAGAACGTGGATGAACGTCTAATTACACAGGATCTCTGTGGGTGTAATGAACACGATGGGAGACAGGGAGTTGGTTTCAAGCGCAGGGCGCAGCAGGTGTTTATTTGTAAAGGACCACAGGAGGAGGCAGGTAGCTGGCTCCAGGGGCAGGCAGAAGGTCATACACAGGGGGTCCAAAAAGGCTAAAGTACAGGCAGCGAATAGTCAAAAGGCATTGTTCGTGAGGCAGGAAAAAACTATCATACACAGGAGGATTAAATGACAGGAAAAACAGAATCACCGAATAGAAGTATGTCACAGAATAAGCAATACCTCACAATGATGGGTTGCAAAGAACTGCAGTTTTATTTTGTTTTAATTATTGTGATATGCTCATTGTTACGCACGCCTCTATGAAGAGGGAACGCAATACCCTGCTTCAACTAAACTCTGTGAAGCGAAAAAGGTATGGACTGTAGGTGCGAGTAAAAATGACAAGCAGAATGTGGTACTGTTTACAAGGACTTTATTCCTTTACACGGTAATATGGGGAAAAGGGGCTGGACGGAACCAAAGCAAAGAAAGTAAATCTCAAAGCCCCCCCCTCTCTTATCTTACCTGCCTACCCACTACTTACCTAATTTAGCACCACCTGGTGCCCTAACCAAAATACAAGGGGTGGTCCGCCCAGGTCTTACCTAGTGTGCCTAGACAGCGAATATGCTACGGGTATATGTATGCCCGCGGGCCTCTTGCCTAAGCACTCCCTAGGTGCCTTCCCCTTCCTCCCCCCAGGGAACAAATGAAACAGAATATTAAACAATTTCACAAACAAACTAAGAGACAAAGGACATCAAATAAGTTCTGAGCAACAAACTCACAAAACATACCAACTCTCAGCAATGAACTCCCAGCAAAATCAACCTCCAGCAAAATCTCTCTAGCAAAATCTCTCTAGCAAAATCTCTACAATGACCTCCCAGCAAATCTCTCTAGCAAATCTACCTCCAGCAAAATCCTCTACAAAAAGAGATCTCCTGAACAGAACACTGGCTTTTATATAGCTTCTGAAGGATTGGGTAATTGGAGACAGCTGTGTCTTGACGAGGGGGCGGGGTCAGCTCTCCAATTAGCCCTGGAGTCGACCAATCAGCTGCTTGAGGGATTTCAGGAAGCCATTTCCTGAAATAAACACATGCAAATACACAAACTACAACACATAATCTGGGGAACGTAACACTCATGTTTAACCGGTACAGAGTACCCACACTGTTTATTTTGCCCTTAATTTCAACCCTGTTTATAGTATTCATTTTAAAAAACATTGCAATTTCAGTTGCTTTATGCTGTTGGTCTTTAGGGAGAAAGGAAGGGTCTCTCAGTAAAAATAGGTCGCCTCAACAGAAAGAACAGGGGTATTTGGGTGGAAAAAAGTTAGAACACAACACCTGATTTAGTTGTGTGGTGTTGATGTTCATTTTTGTGCACAGCCATAGCTTACTTAGCCTGACAGCCAGATCTGCTTTTGAGGGTTGTCTGCACCACAACAAAACTGTGTTAGCCCGCTTTGCTCAAGCACACAGGAACTAAGTCAAATCTTCAAGTCTCAGGCAAGGTTACTTATATTGAACTAAAAGTTTACAGGCATTGATTAAGAAGTGTGGCTCAGTTGGTAGAGCATGGCACATGCGACTTACTTGTATCATCTTGATTGTGAGTTCGATTCCCAGTGATGCCACCGATACAAAAATGTGACTCTGAGTCGCTTTGGATAAAAGTGTCTGCTGAATGATAGATATTATTATTATATTAATGAAAACTCAGTGAAAACTTTGTGTAAGTGCTCCATCGGAATCAAAAGCACTGTGGGCACTCTCATGTCAAGGTTCACTGAAACACTCTGTGATGATGATGATGTTCGGAAAACAATTAACAAACAAATATACAGTACCAGTCAAATGTTTGGACACACCTACTCATTCCAGGTTTTTTCTTTATTTGTACTATTTTCTACTTTGTAGAATAATAGAGAAGACATCAAAAATATGTAATAACACATATGGAATGAAGTAGTAACCAAAAAAGTGTTAAACAAATCAAAATATATTTTATATTTGAGATTCTTGAAAGTAGCCACCCTTTGCCTTGATGACAGCTTTACACACTCTTGTTAATATGTGGAATTTCTTTCCTTCTTGGGTTTGAGCCAATCAGTTGGGTTGTGACAAGGTAGTCCATATTATGCCAAGAACAGCTCAAATATGCAAAGGGAAATGACAGACCATTATTACTTCAAGACAGGTCAGTCAATTCAAGAACTTTGAAAGTTTCTTCAAGTGCAGTCACAAAAACCATCAAGCGCTATGATGAAACTGGCTCTCATGAGGACCACCAAAGGAAAGGAAGACCCAGAGTTACCTTTGCTGCAGAGGATACATTCATTAGAGTTAACTGCACCTCAGATTGTAGCCCAAATAAATGCTTCACAGAGTTCAAGTAACAGATACATCTCAACATCAATTGTTCAGAGGAGACTGTGTGAATCAGGCCTTCATGGTCCAATTGCTGCAAAGAACCCACTACTAAATGACACCAACAAGAAGAAGAGACTTGCTTGGGCCAAGAAACAAGAGCAATGGACATTAGACCGGTGGAAATCTGTCCTTTGGTCTGATGAGTCCAAATTTGAGATTTTTGGTTCCAACCGCCATGTCTTTGTGAGACGCAGAGTAGGTGAAAGGATGATCTCTGCATGTGTGGTTCCCACCGTGAAGCATAGAGGAGGAGGCGTGATGGTGTGGGGGTGCTTTGCTGGTGACACTGTCTGTGATTTATTTAGAATTCAAGGCACACTTAACCACAGCATTCTGCAGTGATACGCCATCCCACCTGGCTTGCGGCTTGGTGGGGCTATCATTTGATTTTCAACAGGACAATGACCCAACACACGTCCAGGTTGTGTAAGGGCTATTTGACCAAGAAGGAGAGTGGTGGAGTGCTGCATCAGATGACCTGGCCTCCACAATCACCTGACCTCAATCCAATTGAGATGGTTTGGGATGAGTCGGACCGTAGAGTGAAGGAAAAGCAGCCTACAAGTGCTCAACATATATGGGAACTCATTGAAGACTGTTGGAAAAGCATTCCAGGTGAAGCTGGTTGAGAGAATGCCTAGAGTGTGCAAAGCTGTCATCAAGGCAAATTGGTGGCTACCTTGACGAATCTAAAATATATTTAAATGTTTTAACACTTTTGGTTACTACATGATTCCATGTGTGTTATTTAATCATTTTGATGTCTTCACTATTATTCTACATTGTAGAAAATAGTAAAATAAAGAAAAACCCTTGAATGAGTAGGTGTGTGCAAACTTTGGATTGGTACTGTACATTCATTGCCTGACTACACAGGCTCCTTGCTCCGACTACACAGGCTCCTTGCTCCGGCCTAACGCTACGCCACTCTGACGGATGTAGTTTCTTCTCTGCAATGAGTCTGGATTTGAGTTCCCCACCGACCTTTCACCAAATGCGAACACATTGGGGCTGTCTGATTGGTCCAGAAACTGATGGGATGGGCCAGAGCCAGAACACACGTGGCTTTGATGCTTTGATTGGTTAGAGATGATTAAATTGCTGATGACTTTGATTTGTACGACACCTCTTATTTTGATGTCACCTCAAACGACTTCAAAGATTAGTGTGAGTTGTCAGGCTACTACTTTCAGGCTATGCATTTGTATTCTATGCTCTCACCACTGAGTGTGCTAGCATCACTGGCAGCCCTCATACTTACCTTTTGTTTTCCCCCATGCTGCGAGACTGAGAGGCATGCCTGTGCCTGACTTTAGAAACTAAAGGTGGTTATGATAGGCTTGACGTGTGTGTCTTTTCTACAAATGTTACCCCGACACACACACGTCTCTCTCCCTCTATCTCTTTCTCTCTCTCTCTCTCCATCCCGATAGCTGTTCAGTCACCCCCTTTCTCACTCTTTCTCTCCCCGATATCAGTCGCTAACCCCTCTGCCCCCCCTCCCCCGCCCCGTCTCCCCTCCATCTCTCCAACCTGGTAAGCGTTTCAGACACACTCAGTATTCATGTCAGCAGAGGACCTGTCAGCAGCATTTACACACATAACCATGTTGAAAAGAGGTAGGTTGAGGTAGAATGATGTGCAGTGGTTCATGGCAGTCGGTATCAAGATGCCGACAGAATCCAGGTCGGTATACCCCTTTGTGATAGCCCCACTGAGATATGGGCTTGGTCTCCGAGGCAGGCTAAATTGTCAATGGATTCAATAAGTCGTTGAAATAAGTGGCAGACCGACTTGGAGGCAATATAGTGCAAAGTTTTCGGTACAGTCGAAGTTACACTTGTCTCTGCAAACTCCTGTGAAGTGTTGTAGCAGAAACTGTGATATGATATCCACATTAATCATGGTACTAAATTATCACAAAATAATGACAACTTCTTTAATTTATATGATGTCAATAATCCATTAGTTAAGCCCCGACTGATGCGTTCATGAAGCCAAGGACCTACTGAAGTGGTAAGATAACAACAACACCTGAATATTGGGTGACCTGTTGATTCATTACATCCCAAGTGTTTCAGTTTGACTCAGCAGATTGATTCTGTCCCATGTGATTCAGTTTGACTCAGCAGATTTATTCTGTCTCATGTGATTTGATCAGCTTAGTATGGCAGATTTATTCAAGTTGCAAAAGAGATCATTTATGAGGTCAAAGATTATTTTGTGGAGGAAATTACTATAGCCCTACTGTATCAGAAATCTAAATTCAAACAGACACTGCAGGAATAAAGTTCACCTCAAATGTCGACAAGACTGTCTTGTAACAACAATAAAAAATGAATAACTTACTGTTGTACTTGCCTTTCTTGCACTTTCACTGGTCTTTTCTTACTTGCTTTATTGAGGAAAGTTCCTACTTGCAATGACTGTTATATGTGGTTGTTTTATCTATCTTTGTTGAATGCAGTGACTGTAAGTCGCTCTGGATAAGAGTGTCTGCTAAATAACCAAAATGTAAATGTAATATTTTTCTGAGTAATATGTTTTGCTAGCCAGTCTTTATACTATTCTACAGTGGAAAGACTCCCATCATAGGACAGACAGGTTAGGTCAACAGTTAGCCTGCCTCCCGACGCTGTCCTTGACTGCTCTGGTACAGGGGAAATAAATCTACTGCATCTCTCATTCAGAACACACCACCTTCCTCTAGTGAAGACAGGCAGTAAATTAGATTAGTGAACAACTCCACTTTAAATTGCAAATAGCTTAGAGCTGCAGAGTAAATGGAAATCCTCGTTGGTAGCCTAGTCTTTGTTTAAAAGTAAACTTTTAAAACTTTAAACCATCAGTCGTCGCAAGCACTGGTTGCATTTTGAGTAAATTACATACAATATTTTGTCTGAAGCAAACAATTCCTTAAACCCATTCCTGATGTTTGTTTGTGTATCTGTGCGAAATGTCAGAATTGATGTCGATAATTGGGTCTTTGGGTAAAAAAACTGAAAACCCTAGATCAGTGATATTTGTTTGCGTAGTAATTATTTGTAATTTTTACGGCAGACATTGTGTGTGATTCTGCGTGAATGGTGTGAATGTGAAAATGAGCTATTTTCTAAGGCCTTATTGCGGCCAGCAGCAATAGCAGAAAGCAAAGAAGCATGGGGTAAAGTAGTGTATGTGGATTACATATAAATGCTTCTTCATTCTATCAGGACAGAGCTTTCCATAGATATACATATTGTACACCCTTTGAGATATAAAATAAAGGCCCACAAACACTTTCTGCTGAGCTGTGAGCAAAAACATTAATTATTTATGAAGGATGAATATTGCATATTGGTCAGAAAATTCTTGTTTTGTCTGCATCATATGCCAACAAGATTAGATTTACATGACTAGATATTTACCTCCGTAGAGCAAATAATTATAATTAGCCCGCAATATATACTCTGGACTTGGTACTACGGAAGTGATCTGAGTTAAACTAGCTCAAACCCCGAAGAGGAGAATCTGGGAAAACTGCTGTGACTATACATCTGTAGGATGGATATATTGTTTAGACTGGATATTTAATTGGTGAATGTTGTGTGGGGTATTGTGCACAATGTATTTAAATGTAATATACTGTTATGTTTAGCCTGACACCACCAATAAAGTTCCCTCAGGAAAAAGGTATTCTAAAGCCAGATTCGGAAGTACATTAATTGTTTATCTTCTAGATAGATCACCAACACCACCAACACAATCTCACACTCAATTTGTGCAAATATTTACAAAAGTATTTAATCAGATGTTGTGTGTTTTTGTGCATTTTTGTGTGGCTTATTTCACATGAAAGTAACCCCCCCCCAAAAAAGACAACAAAAAAATGGTGCTAATTTATTAATAGGAAGAAAAACAATTTGGAGGTCAAAATTCAGAAACATCTTTTGAAAGTTATTGGAGCAATGCATTTTTGTCAATGGTGTTCTACAATGACTTTTGTGTGTCCCACATTTATTTATATAAACAAACAAACATGTAATAATTAAATTATTTGTCTACCCATATGCTGTGGATCAATGTCAGGTTATTTGATATATAACTTCAGTAACAAAAGTGCACCATGGTTGTAGAATGTGTTTGTTTTTGGTCCACACTGGTAAGTTAACTTATGTCAATTGGACAGTCACAGAGGATTTTTGTACTGAATAACTGGTCAGAGAATAGCACTTTCCATTCAGCTTCAGGTAACTTTGATGTAAGGCTTGATCACACCTGTAGTGATCACTTCTCTCTGTCACACCCATTGTTGCTTATCCATTGTTCACTAGATATATTATTGTTCACTAGATATATCATCAATCAACTACACTCAACACAATGTTGAAAAACAGAATGCTTCCTACCAAATCCAATCAATTATAATGTTATTGGTAACATACATATGGTTAGCAGATAATGTGAGTGTAGTGAAATGCTTGTGCTTCTAGTTCCGACAATGCAGTATTATCTAATAAGTAATCTAACAAATTCACAACAAATGCAGGGATGATAAAGAATATGTACATATAAATATATGGATGAGCAATGTCCGTGCGGCATAGGCAACATGCAGTAGATGGTATAGAATACAGCATACAGTGGGGCAAAAAAGTATTTAGTCAGCCACCAATTGTGCAAGTTCTCCCACTTAAAAAGATGAGAGAGGCCTGTAATTGTCATCATTTGGATGATCCAGAAGAAGATTGGGAGAATGTCATATGGTCAGATGAAACCAAAAAATAACTTTTTGGTAAAAACTCAACTCGTCGTGTTTGGAGGACAAAGAATGCTGAGTTTCATCCAAAGAATACCATACCTACTGTGAAGCATGGGGGTGGAAACATCATGCTTTGGGGCTGTTTTTCTGCAAAGGGACCAGGACGACTGATCCGTGTAAAAGAAAGAATGAATGGGGCCATGTATCGTGAGATTTTGAGTGAAAACCTCAGTCCATCAGCAAGGGCATTGAAGATGAAACGTGGCTGGGTCTTTCAGCATGACAATGATCCCAAACACACCGCCCGGGCAATGAAGGAGTGGCTTCGTAAGAAGCATTTCAAGGTCCTGGAGTGGCCTAGCCAGTCTCCAGATCTCAAACCCATAGAAAATCTTTGGAGGGAGTTGAAAGTCCATGTTGCCCAGCAACTGCCCCAAAACATCACTGCTCTAGAGGAGATCTGCATGGAGGAATGGGCCAAAATACCAGCAACAGTGTGTGAAAGCCTTGTGAAGACTTACAGAAAACATTTGACCTCTGTCATTGCCAACAAAGGGTATATAACAAAGTATTGAGATAAACTTTTGTTATTGACCAAATACTTATTTTCCACCATAATTTGCAAATAAATTAATTAAAACTCCTACAATGTGATTTTCTGGCTGGTGCGCCTTTTTCACCACGCTGTCTGTGTGGGTGGACTATATCAGTTTGTCCATAATGTGTACGCCGAGGAACTTAAAAATATCAACCTTCTCCACTACTGTCCTGTCGATGTGGATGGGAGGGTGCTCCCTCTACTGTTTCCTGAAGTCCACTATAATGTCCTTTTTTTGTTGGTGTTGAGTGAGAGGTTATTTTCCTGACACCAGACTCTGAGGGCCCTCACCTCCTCCCTGTAGGCCATCTCATCATTGTTGGTAATCAAGCCTATCACTGTAGTGTCATCTGCAAACTTGAGGATTGAGTTGGAAGCACGTATGGCCACACAGTCATTTTTTAAATGTTATTTCACCTTTATTTAACCAGGTATACTAGTTGAGAACAAGTTCTCATTTACAACTGCGACATGGCCAAGATAAAGCAAAGCAGTGTGACACAAACAACAACACAGAGTTACACATGGAATAATCAAACGTACAGTCAATAACAAAATAGAAAAGTCTATATACAATGGGTGCAAATGAGGTAAGATTAGGGAGGTAAGGAAATAAATAGGCCATGGTGGCGAAGTAATTACAATTTAGCAATTAAATACTGGAGTGATAGATGTGCAGCAGATGAATGTGCAAGTAGAGATACTGGGGTGAAAAGGAGAAAAAATAATAATAACAATATGGGGATGAGGTAGTTGGAGGGGTATTTACAGATGGGCTATGTACATGTGCAAGGATCTGTATGCTGCTCTGACAGCTGATGCTTAAAGTTAGTGAGGGAGACATGAGTCTTCAGTGATTTTTGCAATTCGTTCCAGTCATTGGCATCAGAGAACTGGAAGGAAAGGCGGCCAAAGGAGGAATTGGTTCTGGGGGTGACCAGTGAAATATACCTGCTGGAGTGCGTGCTATGGGTGGGTGCTGCTATGGTGACCAGTGAGCTGAGATAAGGCGGGGCTTTACCTAGCAAAGACTTACAGATGACCTGGAGCTAGTGGGCTTGGCGACGAATATGAAACGAGGGCCAGCCAACGAGAGCATACAGGTCGCAGTGGTGGGTAGTATATGGGGCTTTGGTGACAAAACGGATGGCACTGTGATAGACTGCATCCAATTTGCTGAATAGAGTGTTTGAGGCTATTTTGAAAATGACATCGCCAAAGTCAAGGATCGGTAGGATAGTCAGTTTTACGAGGGTATGTTTGGCAGCATGAGTGTCTGTTGCAAAATATGAAGCCAATTCTATATTTAATTTTGGATTGGAGATGCTTAATGGGAGTCTGGAAAGAGAGTTTACAGTCTAACCAGACACTTAGGTATTTGTAGTTGTCCACATATTCTAAGTCAGAACCGTCCAGAGTAATGATGTTGCACGGGCGGGCAGGTGGGGGCAGCTATCGGTTGAAGAGCATCCATTTAGTTTTACTTGCATATAAGAGCAGTTGGAGGCCACGGAAGGAGAGTTGTATGGCATTGAAGCTCGTCTGGAGGTTAGTTAACTTTTTATGGCTGCAAGGGCAGTATTGAGTAGCTTGGGTGAAAGGTGCCCATATCAAACGACCTGCTCCTCAGTCATAGTTGCTAATATATGCATATTATTAGTAGTATCGGATAGAAAACACCCTAAAGTTTCTAAAACTGTTTGAATGATGTCTGTGAGTATAACATAACTCATATTGGCAGGCAAATTCCTGAGTTGAAATCGAATCAGGAAGTCAGAAATCTGAGTTTGTATGTACCAGAGTCCCCAATGAAATCCCCTTGAGATATGAATGATGTTGCACTGCCTAGGGGTTCCACTAGATGTCAACCATCAATATAAATTATAATGAGGCTTCTATGTTGTTGTGGGAGTGAATGAGAGCAGAATATATCAGATGCCCATCAAGCAGCCATTTTGTGACTGCGCTTTTTCCTCATGGTAGTCACTTGCCTTCCATTGCTCACGTAAACAAGAAGGAATACTCCGGTTGGAAATTTGTTGAAGCTATATGTTAAAAACATCCTAATGATTGATTCTGTACTTAGTTTGAAATATTTCTTTGACCGGTATTATCACTTTTTGAAGTTTTTGTCCGATATAACGCTGACCAGAATTAGCATTTGGATGTGTATACCAAACGCGCTAACAAAAGAAGGTATTTCGACATAAATAACATACATTTTTTAACAAAACAAACATTTATTGTGGACTTGGTATTCCTGGAGTGCTTTCTGATGTAGATCATCAAAGGTAAGGGAATATTCTTGTTTATGTTGACGCCATCTTTGCGGCTGTGCTGTTTTTGCTTTTGAGCGCCGTCTCAGATTATTGCATGCGTTTCTTTTTCCGTAAAGTTTTTTAAAAATCTGACACAGCGGTTGCATTAAGGAGAGGTATATCTATAATTCCATGTGTATAACTTGTATTATCATCTACTTTTATGATGAGTATTTCTGTTGAATGATGTGGCTATGCAAAATCACTTGATGTTTTTGGAACTAGTGAATCTAACGCGCCAATGTAAACTCAGATATTTTGATATAAATATGAACTTTATCAAACAAAACATGCATGTATTGTCTAACATTAAGTCCTATGAGTGTCATCTGATGAAGATAATTCAAGGTTAGTGATTCATTTTATCTTTATTTCTGGTTTTTGTGAATGCTATATTTTGCTGGAAAATGGCTGTGCTTATTGTGGTTTGGTGGATACCTAACATAATCGTTTGTAGTGCTTTCGCTGAAAAGCATATTTGAAATCGGACACTTTTGGTGGGATTAACAACGAGAATAGCTTTAAAATGATATAAGACACGTGTATGTTTTAGGAATTGTAATTATAAGTTTTCTGTGGTTTGAATTTGGCGCCCTCTATTTCATGGGTAGTTGTCATATCGATCCCGGTATTATCTTTGAATGCATTTCTTTGATTGTTTGTTTTTTACATGTAACCCCCGCCCCCCCCCCCAAAAAAAACATTTACTAAAATAAGTAAAAAGTTGGTCACAAAAGTAATGTACTGAGTGGGCGTATGTAACTGTAAAACATAATTACTCTTTAACGTGTTGACAGAACGGCAGTGAGTTAATAAAAGAACACTTGCAACTTTATTAAAATTGCTCATTAGTTTAGTCTACTTCGCAGCACTTTTCAGCCCTTTCTCTCGGTTTTCACTCAACCTCAACCATACGCTATTCAAGCAAGTAGCCTTGTCATTTTTGAATTTGTAGGCTTTTTGAATGCTCTTCAATGGGCAAAAACATGGCACAATGGTCTTCAGCGCAAAAACATAATGGAAGCATTTAATGAATTTGATGATATAATCATCAAGCCCATTGAAAAGATCAGAGAGATACACACAGAAGTATGATGTAGTGTATGAATTCATCACTTGCACAGGGTATTGTGATGTGTGCACATCCTCAGCTGACTCTACGGAGATCTGACTAGTCGTCTGATTGAGCTGGTGAGTTCTGACATCTCCATATGGACAGTTGTTGCAGTGAAAGGAGGAGTGGGTTTGAGGAACTGAACAAGATGTCAGAGTTTAGAGTAAGTGAAAGCTGAAGTCTTTAGGTAAGAGTTTGCCACATGCATATATGTCAAACGGCATAGCATCCAGCCAGCCTACAGCTCCAAGGATCATCTCTATAACTCTATGACACACTGCAGAGAGATGGCATCCCCTAAGGCTCTGCCTCACTAGATAGATTAGATATATTGTGATTCTTGGCGGCCGTCTCTCCCCTGAGGCGAGCCTGTGTATGATAGAGGTGGAACTGGAAAACAGACTGCATCAAGTACGTTCATAAAAAATTCTGTAACACCAGCAATGAAAAATAACTCCTGTTTGTTAAAATGTTAATTGCATATTAATTAGTATGTATATAAAATACTATACCTACATGGTAAAGGATACCTGCAACATCACAATACGTAAGCCAGTAACTCCAATAGGTGCGGTACAATATTTCATCCTATCTATTAACTAAAAAGTGGAATTTTAGGTGTGGGTTAGTCCTGATGTTGTTTCATTGTTTACAGAGCTACTGAATAGCATTGTTAGTTTTAAAACCAGGCTTAAGACCCACCTGTTTTGAGAGGCTTTTAAAGTGTAGGCCTAAAGGTATCCGGATATACAGTGGTTCGTCCTTTAAAAGTTTCAGCGTACTGCAGCACAGCTTGCATGGTGTCGCAGAATTCTATGACACATTATTTTAGTGTCAGCCATTGTAACCATTAAAGCTAGTCAGTCCTAGATTGACCACCAGAGGGCATCTTTGAGAAGCATTTGATAGCTGTACTAGAGAATTTAAAACCTTTTTTTGTAAGAACATAGTATATGGGACTGATTAAGAAATTTAGCTTAATTAATTTGATTATTATTATGGTGTTTCTATTCCAAGAAAAACTAAAAACCCTCAGGCTTTCCGTTAGGATGGAACGGAAAATATGGCGCTGTACAACGTGACAGGGAGTAGGCTACAGTACTAAGAGCATAACATTTCCACACAGTAATTGTATAATTGTAGTCTAACCAATACCCAACGGAGATTCAGTGAAAATAAAAATCTCATTGATTTATCAAGACCCCATCGATTACAGTGGCCTATGATAGAAACTGTAGATCAATTAAGAATTAAAAGTGACTCCAACACACAAATGCTGTATGCACATTTTAAGAATCTAGCAAAACTAACCGCTTACTTGGCAACCATGAGTTTTTTCGGTGTGGCCCATTGTCCAGCCCTTTGTCCACTGATCTTCATGGATGGTTGTCGGAATGGTTGTATGCTCTGCAAAAACAAATTAACGTTTTTAGTACACAACAATTATGACTACCAGTTTTGGTGATCCTCTCAGCTCCGGCTCATTTTCAAGTCCTCTCGTGGTTATGATCCTAACCCTGGAACGGGTAGCACCATAGAAAGAAGCTGGCATGATGAAAACAATGTCCTTTTCATCTGTTCTCTTTGGTTGCAATGTATTTTTTAAATAGATAAACAGCTCATTATTAGAAACATTGTTTAGGATTGAAAGTGCAGACTGTAACTAAGAACAGTGGGAACATTTCCCTAGTCAGCGCCATTTTTAGTGCAATGCCCCTTAAACTGTTGCTCTGTGCTACCCAGTGGGGCGGGGTGGGGGTCCACTCCCCTCCCCCTTCCCCCCCCTCCTTTCCCCATGGCTCTGCAGCCCATTCCGTGCCCCCTGCCCTCGTGCCTTGGAAATCGCTTCGCCCACCGCTATTTCAGTGGATACAGCTGGAGAACTGCTAGGCAATCCCATTGTGCGCCAATTGGGAGTCATGACCAATATGACCAATATGGCTGCAGCCCTGTACAGGGATCAACATCAGCGGAAATTTCAAAGTGACAACTAATAGTACTCGATACAACTCAAACTTTCATTAAAACACACATGCAGGGTACTCAATTAAAGCTACACTCGTTGTGAATCTAGCCAACGTCTCAGATTTTTAAAATGCTTTTCGGCGAAAGCATGA
This sequence comes from Oncorhynchus tshawytscha, assembly GCF_018296145.1. Classification (NCBI taxonomy): domain Eukaryota; kingdom Metazoa; phylum Chordata; class Actinopteri; order Salmoniformes; family Salmonidae; genus Oncorhynchus; species Oncorhynchus tshawytscha. The sequence goes on from NC_056446.1 coordinate 29,782,476, forward strand.
GAAGCTATTATCTGATAGCATGCAAACCCCGAAATACCCAAAGGGGACGTAAACAGAATAATTAGCGTAGCCGGCGCTACACAAAACGCAGAAATAAAATATAAAACATTCATTACCTTTGACGAGCTTCTTTGTTGGCACTCCTATATGTCCCATAAACATCACAATTGGGTCTTTTTTTCGATTAAATCCGTCCATGTATACCCAAAATGTCCATTTATGAAGCCTGTCTGATCCATGAAAAAGCACCGTTCCAAAACGCAACGTCATTTTTTTAAATAAAAAAAGTTGCCTATAAACTTTGACAAAACACTTCAAACTACTTTTGTAATCCAACTTTAGGTATTAGTAAACGTTAATAATCGATCAAATTGATCACGGGGCGATCTGTATTCAATAGCAGCACGTTTTGAAAGGATGGTCCATTTTCTCTCTCTCAAAACTTCCTGCTGTGTACTCGATAACAGGAAGTGCCTATTTCTCATCTGACCAAGGATTAACTTCAATCTAAATGCCAGTACTGGCGACATCGTGTGGAAGCTGTAGGCATTGTAAACTGGTCGCTATCTATTTTCCCTTGCCATAGACAATACAGAGACTGGCGGAGGGATATTTTTTTTTTTTTTTTTGGGAACAGTTTTCCTTGGGATTTTGCCTGCTAAACACGTTCTGTTATAGTCACAGACATGATTTAACCAGTTTTATAAACTTCAGAGTGTTTTTTATCCACACATACTAATCATATGCATATACTATATTCCTGGCATGAGTAGCATGATGTTGAAATCTTGCGCGATTTTTAACAAAAAGTTACAAAAATTCGCAGCCTCCTTGAAAGGTTTTAACACTGTAGCGCCTTGGGAACCAAAAGTATAATAAGTGATCTAACTCCCCCTTGCGCTGGTCTGGAGCAATGAAGGAGTGACGCAGGGTAACGTACTAAACCACAAATTACCTCTAACTCAGAATAATCACAAAACATTTTGTGGAGCAACCACTGTATAGGTTCGGTTTGCTCCTAGCAGAACTCGGTTAGGCGAAGCAAATGTCTGTGTTCGTACACTCCCTACAGACCTTCACTTGACAAAGAAGAAAAAATGGCAATATTGCTGTTGTTTGTCCCTCTTGAGCCTTTGTATTAACAACATAGCCAAAAAACTCTCTCAAAATAGTCAATGTATCAAAGACAAATCAAGAAATCTGTAATTCATTTAGAAGTTATTTGCTGAGGAGGTATTAGTCGCACAATATTACATCTAACTAAGATGTTTGTTGCAGTGTTTCTCAAGTGTATATTTTTTGGCATGGAAACTAGTCGACTACAGTTAAATGTCAAACACTTAATGTTCCCACTTCTACTAGGAATAGTACTGTTGACCAATCATCGCCAAAGCAACTTCAGCTACCAAACTTTGACTTGCCTCAAGGAAAAATGTGTGTGCACGTACAGCTGAAAAAAAAACCTGAGGAAGACGAAAACAGCCAAAAACGTCACAAACTGTAATCATAATATACGCGCAAACTGTTTTGACTGGGAAGCATACAGTAAGCTTAATGCTGTACATGTATTAGCTGGCTTCTCTCTAGCCATTGTAGGCCTTTTGCGTCTTCATGTGCCGTACTGTGGTTTTATTGATTTTATGTTTATTTCTTATTGTGGCACTTTAGGTTTTATTATTAGCCAGAAAGTGGGTGTACACCTGGGTATAGTTTCAGCTATATTAATCTCTGTTCTCTTAATATTTGAAAGTGTAACGGCTCTCATCGGAAGAAGAGGAATCATCGGACCAAAATTAAGCAGGGTACGTGTTCATCTTTATTAATTGCACTGAACACTGAATAAACAAAACAACATAAAGGAAAACCGAAACAGTCCTGTAAGGTGAATAACACTAAACAGAAATGAACTACCCACAACCTAAGGTGACAAGACAGGCTACCCAAGTATGATTCCCAATCAGAGACAACGAAAGACAGCTGTCCCTGATTGAGACCCATACCTGGCCGAAACATAGAAATGCAAAAACCTAGACATACAAACATAGAATGCCCACCCAAATCACACCCTGACCAAACAAAAAAGGAACATACAAAGTAATCTACGGTCAGGGCGTGACAGAAAGCACACAGAAGGCGACAGAAGCCTTGGCCTTTGTTTAAACCTACAGCCCTGAACTCAAAGTCATGATCAATAACGTTGAATTATAATCATCTCTGGCAAACGCTCTGATTTATTCACTGTATTTGTGGGTCATCGCGGGTTATAACTCTACCTTCATATTGACTCATACATTGATGTCAGTACGATATTAGGGTGATGTTTTTGTAATGTGCAGAATGTCCCAAGTAAGGCTTTGAATATGCATGACAAACTCCTCATATATATATTTTTTTATTCAAATGTTCTTCTTTTGCCGTAGGTAAAAGGTTATGCCAGGTGCAAACTACAATATGTGCCCATGGAGAGCAACCTGGAAAAGAAGAAAAAAGAAAAACAATTTCGAAGGGAAAACAGGGAACAGATTGCAAAGCCCATGGTTTACCCCTCAACTGGGGCAGAGAGAGCACAAAATGGAAAGGCCAACAGTAGAGCTGTGTGTGTGTGTGTGTGTGTGTGTGTGTGTGTGTGTGTGTGTGTGAGTGTGTGTGTGTGTGTGTGTGTGTGTGTGTGTGTGTGTGTGTGTGCGTGCGTGCATGCATGCATTCGGGTGTGATGTTCAAAGCCATATTTAATCAGTCCAATACTTTCAAAGACGGACACAACAGAACGGGATGTTGGTTGAAAATGAGGGCATGACAGAGTGTGATGGTGCAAGGCAAACAACATTTATCAACAAGAGGATAAAAGAATCATGGGGTGCAGTAGTTGTGGCTGGGTTCAGGGTGGGACTACTGCTGTGGTGGAAACACGATCTCACACTCAATTCGTGCAAATACAGTGCATTCGGAAAGTATTCAGACACATTGACTTTTTCCACATTTTGTTACGTTACAGCCTTATTCTAAAATTGATTACATGTTTTTTCTCCCTCATCAATCTCCCGACTGGCACAGTCAAAGCCACTGCATCTCAGTGCAAGAGGTGTCACTACAGACCCTGGTTCGTTTCCAGGCACTATCACAACTGGCTGTGATTGAGAGTCCCATAGGGCAGAGCACAAATGGCCCAGCGTCGTCCCGGTTAGGGTTTGTAAATAAGAATTTGTACTTAGTTGTGTTTTGCTGTATAACACACTTATGTCTTTTTTGGGATGCAAACCAGTAATATGAATCACTGTTGCTCCATCCTGTTCTGATTTAATGAAATGGATGTAGGATTTTCTACGGCCTAGAATCGAACCCTTTCCCAGTCATGAAGGATGAAGCTAGGCCCCATCTTGGTTCTCATTGGTGAAGACTGAACTCAAGTTAGAGGTTTTATGTCAGACTATCCTATACCACTTTACTCAACATGTTATACCCCAGAGGTTGTAATTAAACCATTTTTAAGGTGATACAACTTGTATAATTATTATAGGGCTGTGAAACCCACAACTGAATGGCTTCAGACTGAGCATTTCTCACTGGAAATTGCTGCTGACATTGAACATATCTTAGGGTTAGGGTTTTTAATTCATTTGACTCTCTCCTGCCACCATTCCCAACATCTTATACTCCATTGGTTGTAAATACACCCTTTCTAATTAAGCTGATATCATTATTATAGGGCTATGAAACCTATAGCCGAATGGCTTCAGACTGAGCATTTTTCACCATTTATTTACAGAGAGCAATTTCCGTTTTATAACAGATAGTGTCCATTTATTTACAGTAGTGTGTTGAATAAGTATTGCTTTCTTCAGTGGAAATACAGAATATGTATAAAAATGACACCAACAGCTAAGTCAACAAGAGATTTACTCTGTTTATGTTAATCATTACTGAAACATGCAAACTACAAACATATAACCAGTTAAAGAAAATTAATACATGACAAGTAGATACAAATATTTTACAAAAAATAATTCATACAAAAGTCAAGGGTCGGCTATAAGATGAGTTCAAACGAAGTGAGTGTGTGTATATGTGTGTGTTTGTGTGCCTGTGTGTGTATTAGGGTGTTTATTATAATTTCCTGTCGTAAAAATGTATCCCCATCCCCCAATGAAGTACCTTCATCGATACAAAACATTTTTAAATCTCTATTTTTTTTCTCCAATCTGGCAACCCTCTGAACTCTTTGGCCTGAATACCAAGCGTGAAGTCTGGAGGAAACCTAGTACCATCCCTATGGTGACGCATGGTGGTGGCAGCATCATGCCGTAGGGGATGCTTTTCAGCGTCCAGGGACTGGGAAACTCGCCTGGATCGAGGGAAAGATGAACAGCGAAAAGTACAGAGATCCTTGATGAAAACCTGTTGCCAAGACAATGCAGGAGTGGCTTTGGGACAAGTCTCTGAATGTCCTTGAGTGGCCCAGCCAGAGCCTGGGCTTGAACCCGATCAAACATCCCTGGAGAGACATGAAAATAGCTGTGCAGCGACGCTCCCCATCCAACCTGACAGAGCTTGAGAGGGTCTGCAGAGAAGAGTGGGAGAAACTCCCCAAAACAGGTGTGCCAAGCTTGTAGCGTCATACCCAAGAACACACAAGGCTGTAATCGCTGCCAAAGGTGGTTCAACAAAGTACTGAGTCAAGGGTCTGAATAATAGTTTATTTTTTTATACATTTGCAAACATTTCTAAAAAACAGTTTTTGCTTTGTCATTATAGGGTATTATGTGTAGATAGAGTTTTTATATTTAACGTTTATTTAACTAGGCAAGTCAGTTTAACCAACATCTTCTTTAATTGCGATTTATTCAACCCACATGCAAATGCAGTTGCATGATTTATAATAAACCTCGGGTGGCATGCCATAGAATCAGGGGGTCATTGACCAAATTTGTATTGATCATTATGAATTAATTTAGTTCAATTTCAAACTTATCACAGAATGTCAGATTTTGTTTTGATGAAAGGTTGAATTGTCATCTTGTGGCTCTTTTGGGAGATTCTGAAATTTGAAGTTGGCAGTAGTAAGCGTGGTGGTCAGACAAGCTCATGTGTTGAATTTCTGTTTTATTGATTGAAGGTAATAGTATGAAATCGATTTGTGAGCATGATTTATGCCTGTGTGAGTGGGAATTGTACTCTTTTGCTGTAGGATTATGTGCTCGCCAGGCATCAACTAAGTTGTTATCATAGAGTATATGCTGGAGAGTCTTGGTTGAGTGTGGATTTTAGTTGGTCTTCAAATCAAATCAAATCAAATTTTATTTGTCACATACACATGGTTAGCAGATGTTAATGCGAGTGTAGCGAAATGCTTGTGCTTCTAGTTCCGACAATGCAGTAATAAAAAGCAAGTAATCTAACTAACAATTCCCCAAAAAACTACTGTCTTATACACAGTGTAAGGGGATAAAGAATATGTACATAAGGATATATGAATGAGTGATGGTACAGAGCAGCATAGGCAAGATACAGTAGATGATATCGAGTACAGTATATACATATGAGATAAGTATGTAAACCAAGTGGCATAGTTAAAGTGGCTAGTGATACATGTATTACATAAGGATGCAGTCGATGATATAGAGTACAGTATCAACGTATGCATATGAGATGAACAATGTAGGGTAAGTAACATATAAGGTAGCATTGTTTAAAGTGGCTAGTGATATATTTACATCATTTCCCATCAATTCCCATTATTAAAGTGGCTGGAGTAGAGTCAGTGTCATTGACAGTGTGTTGGCAGTAGCCACTCAATGTTAGTGGTGGCTGTTTAACAGTCTGATGGCCTTGAGATAGAAGCTGTTTTTCAGTCTCTCGGTCCCAGCTTTGATGCACCTGTACTGACCTCGCCTTCTGGATGACAGCGGGGTGAACAGGCAGTGGCTCGGGTGGTTGATGTCCTTGATGATCTTTATGGCCTTCCTGTAGCATCGGGTGGTGTAGGTGTCCTGGAGGGCAGGTAGTTTGCCCCCGGTGATGCGTTGTGCAGACCTCACTACCCTCTGGAGAGCCTTACGGTTGAGGGCGGTGCAGTTGCCATACCAGGCGGTGATACAGCCCGCCAGGATGCTCTCGATTGTGCATCTGTAGAAGTTTGTGAGTGCTTTTGGTGACAAGCCGAATTTCTTCAGCCTCCTGAGGTTGAAGAGGCGCTGCTGCGCCTTCCTCACGATGCTGTCTGTGTGAGTGGACCAATTCAGTTTGTCTGTGATGTGTATGCCGAGGAACTTAAAACTTGCTACCCTCTCCACTCCTGTTCCATCGATGTGGATAGGGGGGTGTTCCCTCTGCTGTTTCCTGAAGTCCACAATCATCTCCTTAGTTTTGTTGACGTTGAGTGTGAGGTTATTTTCCTGACACCACACTCCGAGGGCCCTCACCTCCTCCCTGTAGGCCGTCTCGTCGTTGTTGGTAATCAAGCCTACCACTGTTGTGTCGTCCGCAAACTTGATGATTGAGTTGGAGGCGTGCATGGCCACGCAGTCGTGGGTGAACAGGGAGTACAGGAGAGGGCTCAGAACGCACCCTTGTGGGGCCCCAGTGTTGAGGATCAGCGGGGAGGAGATGTTGTTGCCTACCCTCACCACCTGGGGGCGGCCCGTCAGGAAGTCCAGTACCCAGTTGCACAGGGCGGGGTCGAGACCCAGGGTCTCGAGCTTGATGACGAGCTTGGAGGGTACTATGGTGTTGAATGCCGAGCTGTAGTCGATGAACAGCATTCTCACATAGGTATTCCTCTTGTCCAGATGGGTTAGGGCAGTGTGCAGTGTGGTTGAGATTGCATCGTCTGTGGACCTATTTGGGCGGTAAGCAAATTGGAGTGGGTCAAGGGTGTCAGGTAGGGTGGAGGTGATATGGTCCTTGACTAGTCTCTCAAAGCACTTCATGATGACGGATGTGAGTGCTACGGGGCGGTAGTCGTTTAGCTCAGTTACCTTAGCTTTCTTGGGAACAGGAACAATGGTGGCCCTCTTGAAGCATGTGGGAACAGCAGACTGGTATAGGGATTGATTGAATATGTCCGTAAACACACCGGCCAGCTGGTCTGCGCATGCTCTGAGGGCGCGGCTGGGGATGCCGTCTGGGCCTGCAGCCTTGCGAGGGTTAACACGTTTAAATGTCTTACTCACTTCGGCTGCAGTGAAGGAGAGACCGCATGTTTCCGTTGCAGGCCGTGTCAGTGGCACTGTATTGTCCTCAAAGCGGGCAAAAAAGTTATTTAGTCTGCCTGGGAGCAAGACATCCTGGTCCGTGACTGGGCTGGGTTTCTTCCTGTAGTCCGTGATTGACTGTAGACCCTGCCACATACCTCTTGTGTCTGAGCCGTTGAATTGAGATTCTACTTTGTCTCTGTACTGGCGCTTAGCTTGTTTGATAGCCTTGCGGAGGGAATAGCTGCACTGTTTGTATTCAGTCATGTTACCAGACACCTTGCCCTGATTAAAAGCAGTGGTTCGTGCCTTCAGTTTCACACGAATGCTGCCATCAATCCACGGTTTCTGGTTAGGGAATGTTTTAATCGTTGCTATGGGAACGACATCTTCAACGCACGTTCTAATGAACTCGCACACCGTATCAGCGTATTCGTCAATGTTGTTGTCTGACGCAATACGAAACATCTCCCAGTCCACGTGATGGAAGCAGTCTTGGAGTGTGGAGTCAGCTTGGTCGGACCAGCGTTGGACAGACCTCAGCGTGGGAGCTTCTTGTTTCAGTTTCTGTCTGTAGGCAGGGATCAACAAAATGGAGTCGTGGTCAGCTTTTCCGAAAGGGGGGCGGGGCAGGGCCTTATATGCGTCGCGGAAGTTAGAGTAACAATGATCCAGGGTCTTTCCACCCCTGGTTGCGCAATCGATATGCTGATAAAATTTAGGGAGTCTTGTTTTCAGATTAGCCTTGTTAAAATCCCCAGCTACAATGAATGCAGCCTCCGAATAAATCGTTTCCAGTTTGCAGAGAGTTAGATAAAGTTCGTTCAGAGCCATCGGTGTGTCTGCTTGGGGGGGGATATATACGGCTGTGATTATAATCGAAGAGAATTCTCTTGGTAGATAATGCGGTCTACATTTGATTGTGAGGAATTCTAAATCAGGTGAACAGAAGGATTTGAGTTCCTGTATGTTTCTTTCATCACACCATGTCACGTTGGCCATAAGGCATACGCCCCCGCCCGTCTTCTTACCAGAAAGATGTTTGTTTCTGTCGGCGCGATGCGTGGAGAAACCCGCTGGCTGCACCGCTTCGGATTCGCGGCTCTCCAGTTAGCCATGTTTCCGTGAAGCAGAGAACGTTACAGTCTCTGATGTCCCTCTGGAATGCTACCCTTGCTCGGATTTCATCAACCTTGTTGTCAAGAGACTGGACATTGGCAAGAAGAATGCTAGGGAGTGGTGCACGATGTGCCCGTCTCCGGAGTCTGACCAGAAGACCGCTTCGTTTCCCTCTTTTTCTGAGTCGTTTTTTTTTTTGGTCGCTGCATGTGATCCACTCCGTTACACTGGTTGTAAGGCAGAACACAGGATCCGCATCGCGAAAAACATATTCTTGGTCGTACTGATGGTGAGTTGACGCTGATCTTATATTCAGTAGTTCCTTTCGGCTGTATGTAAAGAAACCTAAGATGACCTGGGGTACTAGTGTAAGAAATAACACGTAAAAAAACAAAAAACTGCATAGTTTCCTAGGAACGCGAAGCGAGGCGGCCATCTCTGTCGGCGCCGGAAAGTCTTATTAGATTTGTTCCGCATGTCCAAAATGGCATTAATATATGTTATTATATGTTATTAATATTGTAGTTGTTATCCCCACCCCCTTTCCTATTCCCCAACCCCCCTTCCCTGGCCCATAGCCCTAACCATTTGCCCTTCAGACCTTTAAATGTAAGTTTGCAGACTTGATGAATTAGGGTGGGTAATGAAAAATAAAATAAAATGAAAACAATTACGCAAAATATAAAAATAGAAATGTAAGCCTAAACAGTCAAACAGGATGGCTGTAGAAGCAATAGCTCTGGATCCATTATCATTATCAATAGTCTTAATTACCCTAAACATAAGGTACCCTCAATTTGTGTTAATCATGCATATGCTCTATACTACACCACGTACAAAAACATTTTTAAAAGAATATGGTAATGGAAAGAAATGCAGTCTATGATCTAGATTCTAGATCTCCACAATAATGAATCATGGCCTGTAGGCCAAGTCCTCCCTGGGAGAAAAATGTAGCAACGTAAATGGAGGGGGAAGAGCCATACATATTTTTTCATAAATAAGGAATTGTGTTTTAGCCCATATGGGACTGGCCATCTATCCTAAACAGTTTAGCCCATAGTATCCTGAGACCTGAAAAAAAGAGGAATTAAAAAAATTTTTTTGTTATTGATAGTTTATTGTAAGTGCAAAATTGTCCTCTGTAGTGGTCATTAGGATGTAAATTCATAAAAATGTACATCACAGTCAATGGTACAATGGGTGAAAAACAAAGCTGCAGCATCTGGGTGTCCACTACAGAGGACATTTCTTCACGACCTGACCTTAGTTCCTTGTTTATGTCTCTGTTTTAGGTTGGTCAGGGCGTGAGTTGGGGTGGATATTCTAGGTTTTGTATTTCTAGGTTTTGTATTTCTGTGTTTGGCCTGGTATGGTTCCCAATCAGAGGCAGCATGTTTTCCCACTATGGGTTGTGGGTAGTTGTTTTCTGTGTCTCTGTTTTCCATACAGAACTGTTTTGGTTTTTCATTTATTTATTTTGTATTCTGTGTTCAGTTTATTAAATATATTATGGACACTTACCACGCTGCGCATTGGTCCGATATTTTATACTCCTCGTCAGAGGAAGAAGAAAACTGTTAGAGAACTACCCACCACAAACGGACCAAGCAACCAGGAGCAGAGGGTTCTGGACTCCTGGACTTGGGAGGAGATACTGGAAGGCAAGGGACCCTGGGCACAGGCTGGGGAATATCGCCACCCCAAGGCAGAGCTGGAGGCAGCGAAAGCTGAGCGGTGGCGGTATGAGGTAAGGCAGCGCAACAGGCACAAGACGCAGCCCAACATTTTTTGGGAGGGAGGCACACGGGGAGATTGGGAAAGTCAGGTAGGAGACCTGAGCCAACTCCCCGTGCTTACCGTGGCGAGAAAGCGACCAGGCAGGCACCGTGTTATGCGGTGAAACGCACGGTGTCCCCAGTGCGCATGCATAGCCTGGTTCGCTACATTGCAGCCCCACGCAAGAGCCATGCGAGAGTGGGCATCCAGCCAGGGCGTGTTGAGCCGGCCCATCATGTTTGGTCTCCAGTACGCCGTTTCGGCCCAGGGTATCCTGCGCCGGCTCTGCGTGCTGTGTCTCCGAGGTGCTGGAAGGGTGCAGTTCGCCCTATTCCTGCGCTCCGCCCGTGCCGGGCGAATGTGGGCATTGAGCCTAAGGGAGAGGTGCGAGTGGTATGCACCAGAGCTCCAGTGCTCCCCCACAGCCCGGTTCAACCTGTGCCTGCACTCTGGAGGGTCCAAGCTAAAGTGGTCATCCAGCCTGGAGGAGTGGTGCCAAGGCTGTCTCTCCTGTCCAGAGCCGCCCGCCAGTCAGGAGCTGCCAGAGCCGCCCGCCAGTCAGGAGCTACCAGAGCCGCCCATCAGTCAGGAGCTGCCAGAGCCGCCCATCAGTCAGGAGCTGCCAGAGCCGCCCATCAGTCAGGAGCTGCCAGAGCCGCCCGCCAGTCAGAAGCTGCCAGAGCCGCCCGTCAGTCAGGAGCTGCCAGAGCCGCCCTTCAATCCGGCACTGCCGGTATTGGATAGAAAACACTCTGAAGTTTCTAAAACTGTTTGAATGATGTCTGTGAGTACCCCCTCAATTGGGTAAAAGTAACACCAATAATAATAATAATAAATGCTGAACATTGGAATTGGTTTTTATTATATTGCCTATGGTCCAGGAAATTTAGACAATGATGACATGGCAATTAATGAACAATGGACAATGTATTGATATGTGAAACAGACTGGGATTGCTTCCTTGTGGGGCTACAGTGCATTGCATCCCTATCCTCCTGAGACCCAGCAATTCATTTTCTCCTCTCTAGTGGACATCCATTCTTGGTCCTTATCTCTGAGGCTGTACAAGCTACTGTATTAAGTCCTATTGTATCTTCAAGAGGACAATCTGGGCTTTTCAATGATATCACATGTCTTGGGGTGTGACCTGGACAACTTTATCTTCCAGGTTTAAAAAAAAATGGCTGTCGTCAAAATTAGCCCATTTCATGGAAATTTTAAAAGAAGTGTGTAATTATTCATTAAAATGTTGAAATTGTTTCTAGTAATTGAATATCTCAGGAATGGTACATTTAGTTGCCAGGACTGTGTAATATGTGTTTCGTATTAAAAAGCTATTAAGAGCTAAATATTAAGAGCTAAATAAGAGCTTATCAAGAAATGTCCTCTGTAGTGGACACCCAGATGCTGCAGCTTTGTTTTTCACCCATTGTACCCATTGACTGTGATGTACATTTTCATGAATTTACATCCTAATGACCACTACAGAGGACAATTTTGCACTTACAATAAAATATCAATAACAATATATATTTTTTAAATGTTCTTATTTTTTTCAGGTCTCAGGATACTATGGGCTAAACTGTTTAGGATAGATGGCCAGTCCCATATGGGCTAAAACACAATTCCTTATTAATGAAAAAAATGTATGGCTGTCCCCCTCCATTTACGTTGCTACATTTTTCTCCCAGGGAGGACTTGGCCTACAGGCCATGATTTATTATTGTGAAGATCTAGAATCTAGACCATAGACTGCATTTCTTTCCATTACCATATTCTTTTAAAAATGTTTTTGTACGTGGTGTAGTATAGAGCATATGCATGATTAACACAAATTGAGGGTACCTTATGTTTAGGGTAATTAAGACTATTGATAATGATAATGGATCCGGAGCTATTGCTTCTACAGCCATCCTGTTTGACTGTTTAGGCTTACATTTCTATTTTTATATTTTGCGTAATTGTTTTCATTTTATTTTATTTTTCATTACCCACCCTAATTCATCAAGTCTGCAAACTTAAATTTAAAGGTCTGAAGGGCAAATGGTTAGGGCTATGGGCCAGGGAAGGGGGGATGGGGAATAGTAAAGGGGGTGGGGATAACAACTACAATATTAATAACACATTCTTTTTTGAAAAACAATCGCTATTCTCTCTTGGAATTTGGAAGGCCTAAACTGTCCTATTAAACTTTCAGCTGTCTTGATATCCTAGCAAGAAACCATGTTGACACATTTTAGCAATGCTCCAAGAAACACACCTGCCTCAAAAGGATGCACATAGAATAGAAAGCCATTTGGACAAATTGGTTGCTTTTTCCATCAGCCCCAAACAAAACTAAAGGTGTAGTCATATTGATACATAAGAAACACAAAATTACCATCGTGGGTAAAGGTGAATACCAAGAAGGCAGAATCACTTTCCATAAATGTATCCATAATGGAAAGAAAATTGTCTTTATTATTATGTACCCGCCAAATTCATACGATCCTACACTTTTTGATTCTCTGAACAGCATACTGTTAGAATTAACTGAATTCCATCTCGTTATTGGGACAGATATTAATGCCATTTTGGACATGCGGAACAAATCTAATAAGACCAACTAAAATCCACACTCAACCAAGACTCTCCAGCATATACTCTATAATAACAACTTAGTTGATGCCTGGCGAGCACATAATCCTACAGCAAAAGAGTACAATTCCCACTCACACAGGCATAAATCATGCTCACGAATCGATTTCATACTATTATCTTCAATCAATAAAACAGAAATTCAACACATGAGCTTGTCTGACCACCATGCTTACTACTGCCAACTTCAAATTTCAGAATCTCCCAAAAGAGCCACAAGATGACATTTCAACCTTTCATCACAACAAAATCTGACATTCTGTGATAAGTTTGAAATTGAACTAAATTAATTCATAATGATCAATACAAATTCAGTCGATGACCCCCTGATTCTATGGCATGCCACCCAAGGTTTATTATAAATCATGCAACTGCATTTGCATCTGGGTTGAATAAATCACAATTAACTTATTGGTGACAGGGGGGCAGTATTGAGTAGCTTGGATGAATAAGGTGCCCAGAGTAAACTGCCTGCTACTCTGTCCCAGATGCTAATATATATTATTAGTAGTATTGGATAGAAGACACTCTGAAGTTTCTAAAACTGTTTGAATGATGTCTGTGAGTATAACAGAACTCACATGGCAGGTGAAAACCTGAGACAAATCCAACCAGGAAGTGGGAAATCTGAGGTTTGTAGTTTTGCCATTCCAACATTCCAAAATTCCATTCTAATATACAGTGTAAATGGGGTCATATTGCACTTCCTAAGGCTTCCACTAGATGTCAACTGTCTTTAGAAACTTGTTTCAGGCTTCTGCTATAAAGGAGGGGGAATGGGAGCTGAATGAGTCATGGGTCTGGCAGAGTGTCTCAGGTTCGTGACGCGCGGTCCCAACAGAGTTAGCTCTCGTTCCAGTACTTTTCTACAGACAATGGAATTCTCCGGTTGGAACCTCCATTGATGATTTATGTTAAAAACATCCTAAAGATTGATTCCATACATCATTTGACTTGTTTCTACGACCTGTAACGGAACTTTTCAAGTTTTTGTCTAGACGTAGTTGTCACGTTCTGACCTTGATTTTCCTTTGTTTTTATTTAGTATGGTCAGGGCGTGAGTTGGGGTGGGCAGTCTATGTTTTGTGTTTCTATGTTTTTCTATTTCTGTGTTCGGCCTAGTATGGTTCTCAATCAGAGGCAGGTGTCGTTAGTTGTCTCTGATTGAGAATCATACTTAGGTAGCTTGGGTTTCACTGTTGGTTTGTGGGTGTTTGTTTCCTGTGTCAGTGTTTGTGCCACACGGGACTGTTTCGGTTTGGTTAATTTCACGTTATCGTTTATTGTTTTTGTATTTCATAGTGTTCAGGCTTTTTCTTATTAAAATTCATCATGAACACTTACCACGCCGCATCTTGGTCTGGAATCTGCCGTTACAGAAACACCCACCAACCAAGAACCAAGCAGCAGCAGCAATGTCAGGATTTCTGGACATGGGAGTGAGATCTGGACTGTGTCACTACTTGGGAGGAGATAGACAGGTGGGCGGTCAACCCAGGGAGAGTGCCGGAGCCCGTCTGGGATTCTCTGGAGCAGTGTGAGGAGGGATACCGGCGAATGGAGTCAGCACGGCGGCGCGGTAGGAAGCCCGAGAGGCAGCCCCAAAAATGTATTGGGGAGGCACACAGGGAGTGTGCTGAAGCCAGGTAGGAGACCTGCGCCAACTTCCTGTGCTTACCGGAGAGGGAGAGAGAGACCGGGCAGGCACCGTGTGATGCTGTGGAGCGCACGGTGTCTCCGGTGTGGGTGCATAGCCCGGTGCGGTACATTCCAGCTTCTCGTATCGGCCGGGCTAGAGTGGGCATCGAGACCGGTGCCATGAAGCCGGCTCTACGCATCTGGTCTCCTTGGGCCGGCGTACATGGCACCAGCCTTACGCATGGTGTCCCCGGTTCGCCAGCACAGCCCAGTGTGCCCTATTCCACCTCACCGCACTGGTCGGGCTACGGGGAGCATTCAACCAGGTAAGGTTGGGCAGGCTCGGAGCTCAAGAGCTCCAGTGCACCTGCACGGTCCGGTCTATCCAGTGCCACCTCCACGCACCAGCCCTCCGGTGGCAGCCCCCCGCACCAGGCTGTCTCTCTGTCTTCTGCCTACAGGGTCTCCCGCCTGTCCAGCTCTGCAGGAACCTTCCTCCTCTCCAGCGCTGCCAGAGTCTCCCGTCTGTCCAGAGCTGCTAGAGTCTCCCGTTTATGGAACAAATCAGTAATTTATTGTCAAACTGGGATTCCTGGGAGTGCATTCATATGAAGATCATCAAAGGTAAGTGAATATTTATAATGTTATTTCTAACTTCTGTTGACTCCAACATGACGGATATTTCTTTGGCTGGATTGGGCTCTGAGCAACGTACTCAGATTATGCTTTTTCCGTAAAGGTCTTTTGAAATCTGACACAGCGGTTGCATTAAGGAGAAGTCTATCTTTAATTCTCTGAATAACACTTGTATCTTTTATCAATGTATATTATGAGTATTTCTGCAAAATCACTAGATGTTTTGGAATCAAAACATTACTGCACGTAACGCGCCAATGTAAACTGAGATTTTTGTATATAAATATGCACATTATCGAACAAAACATACATGTATTGTGTAACATGATGTCCTATGAGTGTCATCTGATGAAGATCATCAAAGGTTAGTGATTCATTTTATCTCTCTTTCTGCATTTTGTGACTCCTATCTTTGCCTGGAAAAATGGCTGTGTTTTTTTGACTTGGCTCTGACCTAACATAATCGTATGTTGTGCTTTCGCTGTGAAGCCTTTTTGAAATTGGACACGATGGGTAAGAAGTTTATCTTTCATTTGCTGTATATTATTTTAGATTTTCACGTGCTGCCTTTTCAGCGGAATGTTGTCTAGCGGAACGCCTGCCCTAGAAAGGGTAATTCATAGTTATTTTGCTAAAGAAAGCCACGAGAAAGCCAGGCATTTCAATGCATGCTACCGGATCCGGAACACCCGAAACTTTCCTTCCTCACTCAGTACATTACTGAACTGTAATGTAGAACTATAGTCTAAGCTCTTACTTCCTTTTTGTGCATTCATTCTTCTAGTTTACTGTAATGGTTCGAATTCAACAGAAGTTTAGCCAGAAATTATCTGGGTTTCTTCTGTAGTAGTACCACCATTTCATACATAATTATTCATAACACATCACACTGGACCACCATCAAGAGAAACAATGCCCTTCTCACCTCTTCTAAGCGCATGCATGAGATCTAATTTTCATGATAATTTAGGTTCTCAGTGGTGCGCCTGAGTCGTTGTTGAATTTATGTTGCAATTCCTCCTTGATTCATTAGCTCCTGAACTGTTAATCTGTTCCCCTGCTCATTAGGAAATGAGATTAATGTTTCGCTAAGAGAGACAATGATGCAAATGACTTCTGAGACAAAGCCACCGTTGCCATTCTAATTTCTAATTTCTTTGATTTGGATGTGGACGGTTAGTATGCCTATACTAATTCCCAAACATAACTTGGATGTTGAGTTGGATGGGCTGTCATTTAATTGCTGGGAGGCATCCAACGTGGCTTACTTACATGCAACTAATGGATGTAAGACATAGACAGACACTCATGGCTGGGTAATGGAGATTCAAAAATGCAGCATTTATCTCAATGTGATGGAGAATCACAGTTCATCTGGCAGGCCTACGCATCGCTATTGGGTCTTCATATCTTTTCTATTCTGCAACTGCACTGATATAAAGACTAAATGGACTTTTAATGTGCATTTACATGGAATTGAAATGCACATTAAAAGTCAATTTAGTTGCTACTATCACAGTTCCGTAAATGTGAAGAAAGCACTAGCACACCTGGCTTGAGCAGTGCTTGGAGGCAGCATGTTTCCCAGTGTTTCTATTTCCAAGAAGGAGAAACATGGTGTGACGTGACGTGGCCAATTCTAACTAACCATATAGCTAGAGGTTAATACTAAATTATGATCAAGTCTAACAAGATAATACCAAATAAGGCTAAAGGAAATGGCCACATTCTGTTTGTCAGACTGAGGAAGGACACTGAATGAAGATACACCCATCACCTTTCCTGGCACTGTCTGACAGGTGTTTGTGTGTGTGTGCGCACTTGCATACGTGTGTGCGAGTGTATTTGTATGTGTGTTCTTGCATGCTTGTCTGTATGTGCATGTGTGTCTAACTGACGAGTGTGCCCTGGGGGAGCACAGGCGGGCAGAACTGTGGTGTCCTAATTACTGTGTGGCGGGTGCCTGATCCTGCTTCCCTCAGCACTGTTGACCCTACTGCTGCTCTTAATGGGAGCGGGGGTGCCAGGGAGGTAGGGAGGGGGGTGTAATAAATAAATAATTTCAAGTCTCTCTACCTCTCTACCTCTCAATCCCTAGTTTCTGTCTCTACCTCTCTCAACCTTTCTCTCTTCCTCTCAATACCTCTCAACATCACCAACTCTCTAGCACTCTCTCCACCTCTCACTTTTTCTACTTCTCCACATCTGTCTCTCTCTCTTTCTCTCTTTCTCCGCCTATATATCTACAGCTGATGGTTTCCTAAGACTTGGTTGTTATAAGGTGCACTAGCATGACTAATCAGTCATACTGTAGAAATGTCTCAAGGTAGACTCAGGGAAACATCCTGCACAGCGGGGAGACTTCCTGGACAGCGGGGAGACCTCATACACAGCAGGGAGACTTCCTACACAGCTGGGCGACTTCCTACACAGCTGGGATACTTCCTACACAGCTGGGAGATTTCCTACACAGCTGCAAGACTTTCTGCACAGAGGGGAGACTTCCTACACAGCATGGAGTCTTCCTAAACTCAGGGAGACTTCCTGCACAGCAGGAAGACTTCCTACACAGCGGGGCGACTTCCTACACCGCAGGGAGACTTCTTACACAGCGGGCGACTTCCTGCTTTCACACAATCAAAACAACAACATAAGAGAGTGACTGAAGGACGAACTAACAGACTGGCTGAAATGATTGAAGATCCCTTTGGCAGCTCTCCTCTCCTCTTCTCTCAGTTTCCAGTGTGCTGGTGGTGGGACGTGGATCAGGCTCAGCATGGCCAGCTGGCTCTTCATTGGAGGGACCTACATTGACAGCATGGGAGGCAAGCCAACACTAACTGTCAGTGCTCAGAGGCCTGCCAGACAGCCAGCAATGAGAAACTATGAGCACTCCAGTCTAGTTGATTTGATTCTGTAACGGGAGACAATCTAATAAGATTCGGTTTGCTATAATCTTGCAGATATTTTGATTCTTTGGATCCTCATTGGATGTTACTTAACATCAGCTATACTCTTTCTAGTATCCGCACAGAACATGAAAAAACAATCATTACCATACTGTATATCTGACAAAAGATTCCCTCTGCATTGATCTGTCAAGTATCATTATTAGGAAGGACATTTATACATTTCTCAGATCAAATGAAGTCTCATCCTGTCATTACAGCTGAGGAGTTATATAAATGTGTTTTGGTTTGTTAAACTATAGAGTGTAGGCTGAAAGGCCAAACTTAATATTTGTTTTATTTATACTTATCTTATGACGTTTTAAGGTATGACCCATGTACAGACAGTGTTGAAGAAACAAACGTGTATTCTTTAAACAGGGGCAGGCAAATGACCGGTCAAGGCAGGCAGGGGTCTATAATCCAGAGAGGGTGTAAGGCACCGGAACAGCACGCGGGCTCAGGGTCAGGTCAGGCAGAGGTCAGTAATCCAGAGTAGTGGGGTAAAGGTACAGGACGACAGGCAGGCTCAGGGTTCAGGGCAGGCAGAATGGTCAGAACCGGGTAACTAGAAAACAGGAGCAAGGAACAGGCGGGAGCAGGGAAACAAAACGCTGGTAGGCTCTACAAACGAAATGAACTGGCAACAGACAAACCGAGAACACAGAGATAAATACACAGGGGATAATTGGGAAGATGGGTGACACCTGGAGGGGGTGGAAACAAGCACACAAACAGGTGAAACAGATCAAGGCATGACAAATATTTTATTCAATACTTTAGCTCTTTATCTTTTTTTATATACCAATGTGGGCTTTCTAATTCCAAGATGAGGGTAATTACAAGATGAGGGAAGATACAAGATGAGGGTAATAACAAGATGAGGGTAGTTACAAGATCGGGTTCTTTATAGGATAGGGTAATAACAAGATGAGGGTGATAAGAAGATGAGGGTAGTTACACGATGAGGGTGATAACAAGATGAGGGTAGTTACAAGATGAGGGTAATAACAAGATGAGGGTAGTTACAAGATCAGGTTAGTTATAGGATGAGGGTAATAACAAGATGAGGGTAATAACAAGATGAGGGTAGTTACAAGATGAGGGTAGTTACAAGATGAGGGTAGTTACAAGATGAGGGTAGTTACAAGATGAGGGTAATAACAAGATGAGGGTAGTTACAAGATGAGGGTGATAACAAGATGAGGGTAATAACAAGATGAGGGTGATAACAAGATGGTGGTAGTTACAAGATGAGGGTAATAACAAGATGAGGGTAGTTAAAGGATGAGGGTAATAACAAGATGAGGGTAATAACAAGATGAGGGTAGTTACAAGATGAGGGTGATAACAAGATGAGGGTAATAAGAAGATGAGGGTAGTTACACGATGAGGGTGATAGCAAGATGAGGGTAATAACAAGATGAGAGTAGTTATAGGATGAGGGTAATAACAAGATGATGGAAGATACAAGATCAGGTTAGTTATAGGATGAGGATAATAACAAGATGAGGGTAGTTATAGGATGAGGGTAGTAACAATATGAGGGTAGTTACACGATGAGGGTAATAACAAGATGAGGATAGTTACAAGATCAGGTTAGTTATAGGATGAGGATAATAACAAGATGAGGGTAGTTATAGGATGAGGGTAATAACAATATGAGGGTAATAACAAGATGAGGGTAGTTAAAGGATGAGGGTAATAACAAGATGATGGAAGATACAAGATCAGGTTAGTTATAGGATGAGGATAATAACAAGATGAGGGTAGTTATAGGATGAGGGTAGTAACAATATGAGGGCAGTTACACGATGAGGGTAATAACAAGATGAGGATAGTTACAAGATCAGGTTAGTTATAGGATGAGGATAATAACAAGATGAGGGTAGTTATAGGATGAGGGTAATAACAATATGAGGGTAATAAAAAGATGAGGGTAGTTAAAGGATAAGGGTAGTTATAGGATGAGGATAATAACAAGATGAGGGTAATAACAAGATGAGGGTAGTTACAAGATGAGGGTGATAACAAGATGAGGGTAATAAGAAGATGAGGGTAGTTACAACATGAGGGTAATAACAAGATGAGGATAGTTACAAGATCAGGTTAGTTATAGGATGAGGATAATAACAAGATGAGGGTAGTTATAGGATGAGGGTAATAACAATATGAGGGTAATAACAAGATGAGGGTAGTTAAAGGATAAGGGTAGTTATAGGATGAGGATAATAACAAGATGAGGGTAATAACAAGATGAGGGTAATAACAAGATGAGGTTAGTTAAAGGATAAGGGTAGTTATAGGATGAGGATAATAACAAGATGAGGGTAATAACAAGATGAGGGTGATAACAAGATGAGGGTAGTTACAAGATGAGGGTAATAACAAGATGAGGGTAATAACAAGATGAGGGTAGTTACACGATGAGGGTGATAACACGATGAGGGTAATAACAAGATGAGGGTAGTTACAAGATCAGGTTAGTTATAGGATGAGGATAATAACAAGATGAGGGTAGTTATAGGATGAGGGTAATACCAATATGAGGGTAATAACAAGATGAGGGTAATAACAAGATGAGGGTGATAACAAGATGAGGGTAGTTACAAGATGAGGGTAATAACAAGATGAGGGTAATAACAAGATGAGGGTGATAACAAGATGAGGGTAATAACAAGATGAGGGTAGTTACAAGATGAGTGTAGTTATAGGATGAGGATAATAACAAGATGAGGGTAGTTATAGGATGAGGGTAATAACAATATGAGGGTAATATCAAGATGAGGGAGGTTAAAGGATAAGGGTAGTTATAGGATGAGGATAATAACAAGATTACGGTAATAACAAGATGAGGGTAATAACAAGATGAGGGTAGGTACACGATGAGGGTGATAACAAGATGAGGGTAATAACAAGATGAGAGTAGTTACAAGATCAGGTTAGTTATAGGATGAGGATAATAACAAGATGAGGGTAGTTATAGGAAGAGGGTGATAACAAGATGAGGGTAATAACAAGATGAGGGTAGTTACAAGATGAGTGTAGTTACACGATGAGGGTAATAACAAGATGAGGGTAGTTATAGGATGAGGGTAATAAAAAGATGATGGTAGTTATAGGATGAGGGTAATAACAAGATGAGGGTAGTTATAGGACGAGGGTAATAACAAGATGAGGGTAGTTATAGGATGAGGGAAGATACAAGATGAGGGTAATAAGAAGATGAGGGTAGTTACACGATGAGGGTGATAACAAGATGAGGGTAGTTACAAGATGAGGGTAATAACAAGATGAGGGTAGTTACAAGATCAGGTTAGTTATAGGATGAGGGTAATAACAAGATGAGGGTGATAACAAGATGAGAGTAATAAGAAGATGAGGGTGATAACAAGATGAGGGTAGTTACAAGATCAGGTTAGTTATAGGATGAGGGTAGTTACAAGATGAGGGTGATAACAAGATGAGGGTAATAACAAGATGAGGGTAGTTACAAGATGAGGGTGATAACAAGATGAGGGTAATAACAAGATGAGGGTAGTTACAAGATGAGGGTGATAACAAGATGAGGGTAATAACATGATGAGGGTAGTTACAAGATGAGGGGGATAACAAGATGGGGGTAGTTACAAGATGAGGCTAATAACAAGATGAGGGTAGTTAAAGGATGAGGGTAATAACAAGATGAGGGTGATAACAAGATGAGGGTAATAACAAGATGAGAGTAGTTATAGGATGAGGGTAATAAGATGATGGAAGCTACAAGATCAGGTTAGTTATAGGATGAGGGTGACAGCAAGATGAGGGTAATAACAAGATGAGAGTAGTTATAGGATGAGGGTAATACGATGATGGAATAAGATGATGGATAACAAGTAATAAGAAGATGAGGGTAGTTACACGATGAGGGTGACAGCAAGATGAGGGTAATAACAAGATGAGAGTAGTTATAGGATGAGGGTAATAAGATGATGGAAGCTACAAGTTCAGGTTAGTTATAGGATGAGGATAATAACAAGATGAGGGTAGTTACAAGATGAGGGTGATAGCAAGATGGGGGTAGTTACAAGATGAGGGTAGTTATATGATGAGGATAATAACAAGATGAGGGTAATAACAAGATGAGGGTAATAACAAGATGAGGGTGATAACAAGATGAGGGTGATAACAAGATGAGGGTGATAACAAGATGAGGGTGATAACAAGATGAGGGTAATACCAAGATGAGGGTAATAACATGATGAGGGTAGTTACAAGATGAGGGTGATAGCAAGATGAGAGTAGTTATAGGATGAGGATAATAACAAGATGAGGGTAGTTATAGGATGAGGGTAATAACAATATGAGGGTAGTTAAAGGATAAGGGTGACAACAAGATGAGGGTAATAACAAGATGAGGGTAGTTATAAGATGAGGGTGATAACGAGATGAGGGTAATAACAAGATGAGGGTAGTTACAAGATGAGGGTGATAACAAGATGGGTGTAGTTACAAGATGAGAGGTAATAACAAGATGAGGGTAGTTATAGGATGAGTGTGATAACAAGATGAGAGTAATAACAAGATGAGGGTAGTTGCAAGATGAGGGTAATAACAAGATGAGGGTAATAACAAGATGAGTGTAGTTACAAGATCAGGTTAGTTATAAGATGAGGATAATAACAAGATGAGGGTAGTTATAGGATGAGGGTAATAATATGAGGGTAATAACAAGATGAGGGTAGTTATAGGATGAGGGTAATAA
Organism: Oncorhynchus tshawytscha; assembly: GCF_018296145.1. NCBI lineage: Eukaryota > Metazoa > Chordata > Actinopteri > Salmoniformes > Salmonidae > Oncorhynchus > Oncorhynchus tshawytscha. The sequence goes on from NC_056446.1 coordinate 29,805,167, forward strand.
CAAGATGAGGGTAGTTAAAGGATAAGGGTGATAACAAGATGAGGGTAGTTACAAGATGAGGGTAGTTATAGGATGAGGATAATAACAAGATGAGGGTAATAACAAGATGAGGGTAGTTATAGGATGAGGATAATAACAAGATGAGGGTAGTTAAAGGATGAGGGTAATAACAAGATGGGGGTAGTTATAGGATGAGGGTAATAACAAGATAAGGGTAGTTATAGGATGAGGGTAATAACAAGATGAGGGTAGTTATAGGATGAGGGTAATAACAAGATGAGAATGATAAAAAGACGGGGGTAGTTACAAGATGAGGGTAATAACAAGATGATGGTAGTTAAAGGATGAGGGTAATAACAAGATGAGGGTAATAACAAGATGAGGGTAATAACAAGACGAGGGTAATAAGAAGATGAGGGTAGTTACACTATGAGGGTGATAACAAGATGAGGGTAGTTACAAGATGAGGGTAATAACAAGATGAGGGTAGTTACAAGATCAGGTTAGTTATAGGATGAATGTTATAACAAGATGAGGGTGATAACAAGATGAGGGTAATAAGAAGATGAGGGTAGTTACACGATGAGGGTGATAACAAGATGAGGGTAGTTACAAGATGAGGGTAATAACAAGATGAGGGTAGTTGAAGGATAAGGGTGATAACAAGATGAGGGTAGTTAAAGGATAAGGGTGATAACAAGATGAGGGTAATAACAAGATGAGGGTAGTTAAAGGATGAGGGTAATAACAAGATGAGGGTAATAACAAGATGAGGGTAGTTAAAGGATAAGGGTGATAACAAGATGAGGTTAATAACAAGATGAGGGTAGTTACAAGATGAGGGTGATAGCAAGATGAGGTTAATAACAAGATGAGAGTAGTTATAGGATGAGGGTAATAACAAGATGATGGAAGATACAAGATCAGGTTAGTTATAGGATGAGGATAATAACACGATGAGGGTAGTTATAGGATGAGGGTAATAACAATATGAGGGTATTTAAAGGATAAGGGTGATAACAAGATGAGGTTAATAACAAGATGAGGGTAGTTACAAGATTAGGGTAATAACAAGATGAGGGTAGTTAAAAGATGAGGGTGATAACAAGATGAGGGTAATACCAAGATGAGGGTAGTTACAAGATGAGGGTGATAAGAAGATGGGGGTAGTTACAAGATGAGGGTAATAACAAGATGAGGATAGTTAAAGGATGAGGGTAGTTACAAGATGGGGGTGATAACAAGATGAGGGTAGTTAAAGGATGAGGTAATAACAAGATGAGGGTAGTTATAGGATGAGGGTAATAACAAGATAAGGGTAGTTATAGGATGAGGGTAATAACAAGATGAGGGTAATAACAAGACGAGGGTGATAACAAGATGAGGGTAATAAGAAGATGAGGGTAGTTACACGATAAGGGTGATAACAAGATGAGGGTAGTTACAAGATGAGGGTAATAACAAGATGAGGGTAGTTACAAGATCAGGTTAGTTATAGGATGAGGGTAATAACAAGATGACGGTAGTTGAAGGACAAGGGTGATAACAAGATGAGGGTAGTTAAAGGATAAGAGTGATAACAAGATGAGGGTAATAACAAGATGAGAGTAGTTATAGGATGAGGGTAATAACAAGATGATGGAAGATACAAGATCAGGTTAGTTATAGGATGAGGGTAATAACAATATGAGGGTAGTTACAAGATGAGGGTAATAACAAGATGAGGGTAGTTACAAGATCAGGGTGATAACAAGATGAGGGTAGTTACAAGATGAGGGTAGTTACAAGATGAGGGTAATAAGAAGATGAGGGTAGTTACACGATAAGGGTGATAACAAGATGAGGGTAGTTACAAGATGAGGGTAATAACAAGATGAGGGTAGTTACAAGATCAGGTTAGTTATAGGATGAGGGTAATAACAAGATGAGGGTGATAACAAGATGAGGGTAATAAGAAGATGAGGGTAGTTACACGATGAGGGTGATAACAAGATGAGGGTGATAACAAGATGAGGGTAATAAGAAGATGAGGGTAGTTAAAAGATGAGGGTAATAAAAAGATGAGGGTAGTTATAGGATGAAGATAATAACAAGATGAGGGTAGTTAAAGGATGAGGGTAATAACAAGATGAGGGTAATAACAAGACGAGGGTGATAACAAGATGAGGGTAATAAGAAGATGAGGGTAGTTACACGATAAGGGTGATAACAAGATGAGGGTAGTTACAAGATGAGGGTAATTACAAGATGAGGGTAGTTACAAGATCAGGTTAGTTATAGGATGAGGGTAATAACAAGATGAGGGTAGTTACAAGATGAGGGTAATTACAAGATGAGTGTAGTTACAAGATCAGGTTAGTTATAGGATGAGGGTAATAACAAGATGAGGGTAGTTGAAGGACAAGGGTGATAACAAGATGAGGGTAGTTAAAGGATAAGAGTGATAACAAGATGAGGGTAGTTAAAGGATGAGGGTAATAATATGAGGGTAATAACAAGATGAGGGTAGTTATAGGATGAGGGTAATAACAAGATGAGGGTAGTTAAAGGATAAGGGTGATAACAAGATGAGGGTAGTTACAAGATGAGGGTAGTTATAGGATGAGGATAATAACAAGATGAGGGTAATAACAAGATGAGGGTAGTTATAGGATGAGGATAATAACAAGATGAGGGTAGTTAATAAAGGATGAGGGTAATAACAAGATGATGGAAGATACAAGATCAGGTTAGTTATAGGATGAGGATAATAACAAGATGAGGGTAGATATAGGATGAGGGTAGTAACAATATGAGGGTAGTTAAAGGATAAGGGTGATAACAAGATGAGGGTAAAACAAGATGAGGGTAGTTACAAGATGAGGGTGATAAAAGATGAGGGTAATAACAAGATGAGGGTAGTTACAAGATGAGGGTGATAACAAGATGAGGGTAATAAGAAGATGAGTGTAGTTACACGATGAGGGTGATAACAAGATGAGGTTAGTTACAAGATCAGGTTAGTTATAGGATGAGGATAATAACAAGATGAGGGTAGTTATAGGATGAGGGTAATAACAATATGAGGGTAATAACAAGATGAGGGTAGTTAAAGGATAAGGGTGATAACAAGATGAGGGTAATAACAAGATGAGTGTAGTTAACATGAGGGTAATAACACGATGAGGGTAGTTATAGGATGAGGGTAATAAAAAGATGAGGGTAGTTAAAGGATGGGGTAATAACAAGATAAGGGTAGTTAAAGGATGAGGGTAATAACAAGATGAGGGTAATAATAAGATGAGGGTAGTTATAGGATGAGGGTAATAACAAGATGAGTGATAACAAGATGGGGGGTAGTTACAAGATGAGGGTAATAACAAGATGAGGGTAGTTAAAGGATGAGGGTAATAACAAGATGAGGGTAATAACAAGATGAGGGCGATAACAAGATGAGGGTAATAAGAAGATGAGGGTAGTTAACGATGAGGGTGATAAGATGAGGTAGTTACAAGATGAGGGTAATAACAAGATGAGGGTAGTTACAAGATCAGGTTAGTTATAGGATGAGGATAATAACAAGATGAGGGTAGTTATAGGATGAGGGTAATAACAATATGAGGGTAATAACAAGATGAGGGAGGTTAAAGGATAAGGGTGATAACAAGATGAGGGTAGTTAAAGGATAAGGGTGATAACAAGATGAGGGTAATAACAAGATGAGGGTAGTTACAAGATGAGGGTAGTTATAGGATGAGGATAATAACAAGATGAGGGTAATAACAAGATGAGGGTAGTTACACGATAAGGGTGATAACAAGATGAGGGTAGTTATAGGAAGAGGATAATAACAAGATAAGGGTAGTTAAAGGATGAGGGTAATAACAAGATGAGGGTAGTTATAGGATGAGGGTAATAACAAGATGAGGGTAATAATAAGATGAGGGTAGTTATAGGATGAGGGTAATAACAAGATGAGGGTATTAACAGGATGAGGGTAATAACAAGATGAGGGTAATAACAAGATGAGGGTAGTTATAGGATGAGGTAATAACAAGATGAGGGTGATAACAAGATGGGGGTAGTTACAAGATGAGGTAATAACAAGATGAGGGTAGTTAAAGGATGAGGGTAATAACAAGATGAGGGATGAGGGCGATAACAAGATGAGGGTAATAAGAAGATGAGGGTAGTTACACGATGAGGGTGATAAGATGAGGGTAGTTACAAGATGAGGGTAATAACAAGATGAGGGTAGTTACAAGATCAGGTTAGTTATAGGATGAGGATAATAACAAGATGAGGGTAGTTATAGGATGAGGGTAATAACAATATGAGGGTAATAACAAGATGAGGGAGGTTAAAGGATAAGGGTGATAACAAGATGAGGGTAGTTAAAGGATAAGGGTGATAACAAGATGAGGGTAATAACAAGATGAGGGTAGTTACAAGATGAGGGTAGTTATAGGATGAGGATAATAACAAGATGAGGGTAATAACAAGATGAGGGTAGTTACACGATAAGGGTGATAACAAGATGAGGGTAGTTATAGGAAGAGGATAATAACAAGATAAGGGTAGTTAAAGGATGAGGGTAATAACAAGATGAGGGTAGTTATAGGATGAGGGTAATAACAAGATGAGGGTAATAATAAGATGAGGGTAGTTATAGGATGAGGGTAATAACAAGATGAGGGTATTAACAGGATGAGGGTAATAACAAGATGAGGGTAATAACAAGATGAGGGTAGTTATAGGATGAGGGTAATAACAAGATGAGGGTAGTTACAAGATCAGGTTAGTTATAGGATGAGGGTAATAACAAGATGAGGGTGATAACAAGACGAGGGTAATAAGAAGATGAGGGTAGTTACACGATGAGGGTGATAACAAGATGAGGGTAGTTACAAGATGAGGGTAATAACAAGATGAGGGTAGTTACAAGATCAGGTTAGTTATAGGATGAGGGTAATAACAAGATGAGGGTGATAACAAGATGAGGTTAATAAGAAGATGAGGGTAGTTACACGATGAGGGTGATAACTAGATGAGGGTAGTTACAAGATGAGGGTAATTACAAGATGAGGGTAATAACAAGATGAGGGTAGTTATAGGATGAGGGTAATAACAAGATGAGGGTAGTTACAAGATCAGGTTAGTTATAGGATGAGGGTAATAACAAGATGAGGGTGATAACAAGACGAGGGTAATAAGAAGATGAGGGTAGTTACACGATGAGGGTGATAACAAGATGAGGGTAGTTACAAGATGAGGGTAATAACAAGATGAGGGTAGTTACAAGATCAGGTTAGTTATAGGATGAGGGTAATAACAAGATGAGGGTGATAACAAGATGAGGTTAATAAGAAGATGAGGGTAGTTACACGATGAGGGTGATAACAAGATGAGGGTAGTTACAAGATGAGGGTAATTACAAGATGAGGGTAGTTATAGGATGAGGGTAATAACAATATGAGGGTAATAACAAGATGAGGGAGGTTAAAGGATAAGGGTGATAACAAGATGAGGGTAGTTAAAGGATAAGGGTGATAACAAGATGAGGGTAAAAACAAGATGAGGGTAGTTACAAGATGAGGGTAGTTATAGGATGAGGATAATAACAAGATGAGGGTAATAACAAGATGAGGGTAGTTACACGATAAGGGTGATAACAAGATGAGGGTAGTTATAGGAAGAGGATAATAACAAGATAAGGGTAGTTAAAGGATGAGGGTAATAACAAGATGAGGGTAGTTATAGGATGAGGATAATAACAAGATGAGGGTAATAACAAGATGAGGGTAGTTACACGATAAGGGTGATAACAAGATGAGGGTAGTTATAGGAAGAGGATAATAACAAGATAAGGGTAGTTAAAGGATGAGGGTAATAACAAGATGAGGGTAGTTATAGGATGAGGGTAATAACAAGATGAGGGTAATAATAAGATGAGGGTAGTTATAGGATGAGGGTAATAACAAGATGAGGGTATTAACAGGATGAGGGTAATAACAAGATGAGGGTAGTTACAAGATCAGGTTAGTTATAGGATGAGGATAATAACAAGATGAGGGTAGTTATAGGATGAGGGTAATAACAATATGAGGGTAATAACAAGATGAGGGAGGTTAAAGGATAAGGGTGATAACAAGATGAGGGTAGTTAAAGGATAAGGGTGATAACAAGATGAGGGTAATAACAAGATGAGGGTAGTTACAAGATGAGGGTAGTTATAGGATGAGGATAATAACAAGATGAGGGTAATAACAAGATGAGGGTAGTTACACGATAAGGGTGATAACAAGATGAGGGTAGTTATAGGAAGAGGATAATAACAAGATAAGGGTAGTTAAAGGATGAGGGTAATAACAAGATGAGGGTAGTTATAGGATGAGGGTAATAACAAGATGAGGGTAATAATAAGATGAGGGTAGTTATAGGATGAGGGTAATAACAAGATGAGGGTATTAACAGGATGAGGGTAATAACAAGATGAGGGTAATAGGGTAGTTAAGTTATAGGATGAGGGTAATAACAAGATGAGGGTAGTTACAAGATCAGGTTAGTTATAGGATGAGGGTAATAACAAGATGAGGGTGATAACAAGATGAGGTTAATAAGAAGATGAGGGTAGTTACACGATGAGGGTGATAACTAGATGAGGGTAGTTACAAGATGAGGGTAATTACAAGATGAGGGTAATAACAAGATCAGGTTAGTTATAGGATGAGGGTAATAACAAGATGAGGGTGATAACAAGACGAGGGTAATAAGAAGATGAGGGTAGTTACACGATGAGGGTGATAACAAGATGAGGGTAGTTACAAGATGAGGGTAATAACAAGATGAGGGTAGTTACAAGATCAGGTTAGTTATAGGATGAGGGTAATAACAAGATGAGGGTGATAACAAGATGAGGTTAATAAGAAGATGAGGGTAGTTACACGATGAGGGTGATAACAAGATGAGGGTAGTTACAAGATGAGGGTAATTACAAGATGAGGGTAATAATAAGATGAGGGTAGTTATAGGATGAGGGTAATAACAAGATGAGGGTAATAACAGGATGAGGGTAATAACAAGATGAGGGTAATAACAAGATGAGGGTAGTTATAGGATGAGGGTAATAACAAGATGAGGGTAGTTAGAGGATGAGGGTAATAACAAGATGAGGGTAATAACAAGATGAGGGTTGCCTCAAAGGTTTAACCCTCTGTCTCTATCTCCCTGCCCCTCTCCCTGTGTCCACCCTTTCTCTTTCTTCCCCTCTCTCTCTCTCCCTCCCTATCTCTTTCTCCATCCCTCATTCTCTCCTACCCTTCTTCCTTTCTCTCTATCTCCCCCCTTCTCTCTCCCCTCTCTGAGGCAGTGAGTAGCGAGGCTGAGTAGACATTACATACACTATGTATTTTGCCAGATGTTATTGCACGCTGCTGATTTCAGAAGGTGCTGTGACAATGTCATTAACTTCAAGGAAATCTGATTCCCTCTCTCTTTCCCAGAGGCGGATGAATGTAGAAGGAATGGGATTCTAGAAGGCTATTATATTTTGTGAGATGAGGAAGGAGCCCATCACAGTGGGATTATAAAGTGCTGTAGCATTAGACAGGCCAGAACCATTCTCCTGTAGACTAATGAGATATGTTCAACACATGATACCTACAGAATGGGCTAAATGAAAATGACAGAATCACATGTCTGTCCATTTCTGAGCCAAGGATATAGCTTTTTATGGCTTATGCTGGTGATGTCACTAGCCTGCCAAGTAGAAGGATATCACAGTGGTAGGATTAGAATGCCCCTGTAGTGTGAATTAGAATTGTGGTGCAATATCAGATATATTATGTATTTATTGAATTTTCTCTTGCAAATGTACAAGGCTCAGATAGAGGCTGGCACTGAGCTTTGGAAATATGGCCCCTTGTCAAGCGTTCCACTTTCATAGTCCCACTGTAGACTACTGTAAATGGTCTTACATTGGTGGAAGAAGAAGAGAGGTGATAACACCCGCTGACCGTATTACCAGTGTATTGATTTCTGCTCTGTGGCCGCTGAGTAAACGGAAACCGGCATAATCCTGTTTGCAGCTCTTGCAGAATCACTACCTCAGATAGGGAACTTTCACAGATAAGGTTGTAGCTGTTCATTTCTACGGTGCCATCGAGGAGGAGTTGCTCTTTGCATGGTAGCTTTTCAGGCTGACAATGCACATATGTTTTTCTCATACACAAGCTTATCATTTACATAATGTACACACATACTCATCAAGCACCCCTGCTCTCTTCCTTCTCTCTTCGTCTGTCTGTCTGTCTGTCTGTCTGTCTGTCTGTCTGTCTGTCTGTCTGTCTGTCTGTCTGTCTGTCTGTCTGTCTGTCTGTCTGTCTAAAAATGAACAGTAATCATCACACTCACAGAAGTTCCAAAAGAATAAAGACATTACAAATGTTGTATTATGTATATATACAGTGTTGTAACGATGTGCAAATGGTTAAAGTACAAAAGGGAAAATAAATAAACATAAATATGGGTTGGATTTTCTTGCGGCAACAGGTCACAAATATTGCTGCTGTGTGATGGCACACTGTCGTATTTCACCCTGTAGATATGGGAGTTTATCAACATCGGGTTTGTTTTTGAATTCTTTGTGGATCTGTGTAATCTGAGGGAAATATGTCTCTCTAATATGGTCATACATTTGGCAGGAGGTTAAGAAGTGCAGCTCAGTTTCCACCTCATTTTGTGGGTGGTGTGCACAAAGCGTGTCTTCTCTTGAGAGCCAGGTCTGCCTACGGCAGCCTTTCTCAAGAGTAAGACTCACTGAGTCTGTACATAATCAAATGTTTCCTTAAAACTTCTTTTGGATAGGGGGTGGTATTTTGACGTCCAGATGAAAAGTAAACTGCCTGCTACTCAGGCCCAGAAGCTAGGATATGGTAGTATTGGATAGAAAACACTCTAAAGTTTCTAAAACTGTTAAAATAATGTCGGCGAGTATAACATAACTTATTTGGCAGGCGAAACCCCGAGGACAAACCATCCAGGAATTTCTTTTTTTGAGTTCACTGTGTTTTCAAGTGGATTTCTATGGGAATCTAGATTTCTGAGGCATCTGGTTGCAGTTTATATGGCTTCCACTAGATGGCAACAGTCTTTAGAAATTGGTTGATGTTTTTCTTTTGAGTAATGAAGAAGTAGCCCTTTCCTTTCTGAGTGTAGAGCCAAGTGGACTGTTTTGTTTGGAGCACACGACCTGAAGCTCACTCCACTTTCATTTTATCCGCTATTGAACACAGTATATTCCGTCTTAAATGTGATTGATTATTTACGTTTTAAAATACCTAAAGTTGGATTAGGAGAGTTTGAAATGTTTGGACCAAGATTACAGGTCATTTATTAGATAATTTGTAGTCATGTTGGGCGAGTTGGAACCTGTGTTTTTCTGAATCAAAAACGCCAAATAAATTGATATTTTGGGGATATAACGACAGAATTTATCGAACAAAAGGACCATTTGTGATGTTTATGGGACATTTTGGAGTGCCAACAGAAGAATATCTTCAAAGGTAAGGCATGAATTATATCGTTATTTCTGAGTTTTGTGTCTCTCCTGGCAGGTTGATATATGATTGTCATGTGTTTGTATGATGGGGTGCTGTCCTCAGATAATCGCATGGTTTGCTTTCCCCGTAAAGCCTTTTTTAAATCTGACATGGTGGCTGGATTAACAAGAAGTTAAGATGTATTTTGGTGTATTGCACTTGTGATTTTATGAAAGTTAAATATTTCTAATAATTTAATTTGAATTTGGCGCTCTGCCATTTCACCGGATGTTGTCAAATCAATCCCGCTAACGGGATTTGATCCCTAAGAAGTTTTACGTTTGGGTCAGTCACAGGCGTCAGGTATTCTGCCACTGCGTACTCTCTGTTTAGGGCCAAATAGCATTCTAGTTTGCTCTGCATTTTTGTTAATTCTTTCCAATGCGTCAAGTAATTATCTTTTTGTTTTCTCATGATTTGGTTGGGTCTAATTCTGTTGCTGTCCTGGGGCTTTGTGCGGTCTGTTACTCACTCACTCACTCACTGTCTGATGTCTAAAGCTGATTCTCTGACAGCAGATAAAAGGCCTTATCATAAAAGGTTGTTTTTTTGCTTTAAACCTCTGTAGCCCCTTGATGTATTATTCATCATTGATGAAATTTGACAACCTTTTATATATTTTCATTTTTTTCCAACTTGATGTGTAATAACAACACAGTGTCTTTTCTGACTGTGCTGTCAGTCTGATGGCTCTGAGAGCTCCAGTATAGTCTCAATTTTAGCAGTCAGGCCATATTAGCATACATATCTCCATGTTGTGGGACCACTGGGTCCTCATCAGATAGGATTAAAGAAACGAGACTGTCGGAGCAGAACAGATTTAAATACAGAGGAGAGGGACTGAGGGGAATAGAGGGATAGCGAGAGAGAGAGAGAGCAAGAGATGTGGGGAAGAAGAAAGAGAGAGAGCAGGAGTAATGGAATGAACTGAATCATCAAAATGTGCAGTATGGATTTGCAGAAAACAAAAGTTTCACAACCGAGGGGGAGAAGGCTACGTAGTGAATTGGGACCAGCTGTCAGAGTTGAGGTGTTCAGACCACTGCTCACCATCCAGGCTGTTTCTGCCAACACTTTGGCATCACTATACCTCTCTACCTTCTCCAAAGAGCTCCTAGTCACTACATGCTTCCATGATTAATCCCCATTTCTCTATTTCAATTTGATAAGCCCAGCACATCAATAATGTACTTGGGTGTATCTGGTGTGTGTGTGGATGGGTGGGTGGGGGTTCTGTGTGTGTGTGTGTGTGTGTGTGTGTGTGTGTGTGTGTGTGTGTGTGTGTGTGCATTATAGTTTCTCATTGGATCTCTGATCACATAGAACATTTGCAAAAAGGTTGTTAATCAATAGTGGATGGGCTAATGAATTCTGGTTGATACAGAAAGAGACTCAATATTTCTGTTGTTGCATTCTGAGCAGACCCACACAGATGGAAGCCTCCTCGCCAGTCTCCTGAAGAAGTCGTTTATAGCCTGAGGTTAGTATGTCTCTCCTATAGCGAGTGTCTATAGGCTCTGAGGACTGATTTAAAGGGCTAACTAGGATATAATGTATGTCTCTCATCTCTTGTAAGTGACATCAGGATTTCAAGGTTAGTTCTGGATGTGGAGCTCTTTAGAAAACCCCGCAGCTGTTTTCCGTGTGAAATATTTAGCCCTGTGTGATAGAATTCAGTTTGATTTGTAGACATGCTGGCAAAATGTTCCTTTAAAGATCTGTCTTCATCAAGTACATTAAAAGTACATTTAGAAAATGTGAGAACTGCCTCTCCATATGATGAGAGAGTAAAAGGAATGGATGTAAAGTTCTTGACATGTACGGTAGAGTGGCATGAACAGCCAAAAGCTTGAGGGAAAAAAAAACTTGAATTGACTAGAAGTTCCCCTTTCAAATAGTTACTTGTGGCTGTTGGATCTATAGGCCAGCTGTTCTTAGATATCCAGTGAGTCAGCCCTATACTGTCTCTGTTGTGCCAGGTGATGAAGGCATCTCTCTTTCTTTCTTTCTATCTCTCTCTCTCTCTCTCTCTCTCTCTCTCTCTCTCTCTGTCTCTCTCTCTCTCCACCACCACATCTTTGACCAGGGCCCTCAACTATGTTTTCTGCTGCTGTTCTCAGCAGTAAGTACAAACTTCTCAACATGCAGAATAGTCTAGTGCAGCAAACGTATAGTTGGGCTTCTTGCAAGGCATCTAAGCTAACATCATTTCAGTTGTTGCCAAACGGCCATGGAAATTGTAATAAGAATTTCAGTGATTAAAGTCTAGAGGTTTTATTAAAGCTTCGGCAGGAACTATGTGTTCGGAATAGACAGTACTAAGGGAAAGTTACGCTTGCACACAACATATTTCTCACTGGACGTCCCATCATTTGGAATGAGACTCAGTAACAGAGACATAATGGTGTCTGGAGGTTTACTGAGTGAGACTGAGTAGTACAGAGGAATGACAAACAGGTAAATAATGAGGCCTGAAGGCCATGGATGCCCCTCCGTGTCCCCCCAGGAAATCAGAGCTGTAATGGAGACGAATGTTAGATCAACACTCTAGTCGCTCATTATCCATCAGATCAAAACTCTAGTCACTCATTATCTAATGACAAAACAACCTGAGCTGATTAAAATCAGTATATGTTCATTCATGAGCAGTGTGCACTTGTCCACAGCTCTGGGCAAACCCCAAGGCATCCCCTTCTTACCAACCAACCCCAAGGCATCCCCTTCTTACCAACCAACCCCAAGGCATCCCCTTCTTACCAACCAACCCCAAGGCATCCCCTTCTTACCAACCAACCCCAAGGCATCCCCTTCTTACCAACCAACCCCAAGGCATCCCCTTCTTACCAACCAACCCCAAGGCATCCCCTTCTTACCAACCAACCCCAAGGCATCCCCTTCTTACCAACCAACAACAAGGCATCCCCTTCTTACCAACCAACCCCAAGGCATCCCCTTCTTACCAACGAACCCCCAAGGCATCCCCTTCTTACCAACCAACCCCCAAGGCATCTCCTTCTTACCAACCAAACCCCAAGGCATCCCCGTCTTACCAACCAACCCCAAGGCATCTCCTTCTTACCAACCAACCCCAAGGCCTGCCCTTCTTACCAACAAACCCCAAGGCATCCTTACCAACCAACCCCAAGGCATCCCCTTCTTACCAACCAACCCAAAGGCATCCCCTTCTTACCACCCCCACTTCTCCTGTACCTTTCCTTCCTTTCAAGACAACACCCCCTCACCATTCCTCTCCCCTTTCCCCCATCTCTCCATCCTTCTCTCGCCTCTCTCTTTCCTTTTTTCCCTTCAGAGACCACCCCCTCAGCATCCCTCTCTCCTTCCTAGGAATGCAAGGCGTGACAGAGAGCTGAGCTGAGCTCAGCACATTCCCCAAAGAGCCCTTCATCAGCCTGGCCCAGTGCTTCAGTAAACAGCATAGTGGCCAAATAGAAGACCGGCAGCGGGGGCAAGGGTGGGTTGCAGACATTGGATGGATGGGGCATAATGACCCAGCAGGATCATGACCATCTCTCCATCTCTCTATCTTTCCTTCACTCGTTCTTCGTTCTTCTCTTTCCTCTCACTGTCTCTCGTTCTTTCTCTCTCTCACTTCCTTCTTTCTTTATCCTTCTCTCCTGCTCTCTCTCCCTCTCTCTCTCACACTGTCTGTTGATTGGCTGTTACTCCCGATGTGCACTTGGGAATGGCTAATTACGCCTCTTGCACTCCTCCTCTAACCCTTCCACCCCATCACGCCCTCACCCCCCAACCCCGTACGCCCCACCCACACCCCAGCCTTCCTGATAGGATGCCGATTGTGGCTGCTACTCACTTTAGACGATCGATGATGTGACTTATTAAATGGCACCCCGTGGAAAGAGCGAGGCACCAAGGCTGTCGTTGGCGCAGCGACATGGGGTAACCTCTGGGGCCGCTTTTGTTTACGTCTTCAAATAAGTTACACACACATGAGTGCATGTACATGCTCACAGTACACACACTGTACACACACACTACACACACACTGTACACACACACAAACCTCTGAACGGGTGCTCCATTTCAGGGGAGCAGAAGAGTGAGGGTAGTGAAGCACCCTGTTGATGTGTTTTTAAATGGTATTCAGTGGGTGGTGAAGCTAGTGGTTATAAAATGTGGAGCTGCATGGCTTTACAAAATAACTATCCAGATGTCTGCTATTCTAATAAGAAGACGACCTGAAAGGAACAGTCTGCAAGGAACTGAGATCTGGCCAGGTTACAACTGCCCCACAGGGATAAACATATTTTGGTTTTATTCCACTGGGTAAGAACGTTGAGGTATAAAGTTCAAACCTTTCTCCTGGAGGGACACTCTTATCTGGCGTGCACCGTTCCCGGGCCTGTAAGGTGTCGTGGCGGCTCATCCTGACAGTCTTGTCAAGTCTTTGTCGAAGTAAACAGCCAGTCACTATGGAGGAATAGAAACGACAGGATGTGGCAAATTACAGTCACAACTTGTCAATCATCCATACCCCAGAGGTCATTTTTTTGTCACACAAATAGCAGCGACTAAACTTAGTCACAGGAAATATGACATTTTCTAAAGGTCTGGGGTTGTGTGCTTCGATGGAGATATCAAAGGGCAGTCAGCTATTTTGGTACAGAAGTGTTTTGTATATAAGTACTAGATGAATAGTCAGTAGAAGTGTTATATATTTTGTAGCTTTGCACACAAGCAAACATTTATTCTGCATGTGAATTGTGGTAATGATGCCGCATGATTGCACTTTCTCGTTCTCACACCAAGATATATTCGAAAGTACGCATGCATACTGCTAATATATACAATAAATACATCCACAATTATAAAAACATACAGGGATTTCTTTTGTCCTTTTATTCTGTAAATGGCTGCTTCATGAAGACCCCTTCTGGCATGTCACTGGAGCAGAATATTCCTTTAGAGTTGAAGACATCACACGTTCTGAAAGAGCTGTCACAAATGATCTGGTAAGATAAATACGGCATGAGTCCCCCTGAGCACAAAACGACAATGGTAAAGAGGTTCCATAGGAATAAAATGCTTTTTCAAAGGTGATGATGTTTGACAAAAAGCTCTGACATGGCAAAAGGGAAGAGAAACACAACAAAAACAACAACTGCTGTCTTCCTCTCTTAGCATCTACTGTAGCTACAGAGCCTTCAGAAAGTATTCACACCTCCTTTCTTTTTTCACATTTTGTTGTGTTATACCCTGAATTTTAAAATGGACTGCATTTAGATTTTGTGTCACTGATCTACACACAATACCCCATAATGTCAAGGTGGATTTTAGTTTGGAGTACATTTTAAAAATGAATAACAAATGTAGAGCTGAAATGTCTTTAGTCAATAAGTATTCAACCCCTTGGTTATGAGCTGCTGGAAGATGTTTGGGGGTTGGGGGTGCTGCGATTTTAGTGCCCACTGGGGGGGTGGGGTGATTCGCCCTGGGGTGATTTTATGCTGTGGGGATGTTTTTCATCGGCAGGGACTGGAAAACTGGTCAGAATTGAAGGAATGAGGGATGGCGCTAAATACAGGTCAATTCTTGAGGGAAACCTATTTCAGTCTTCCAGAGATTTGTGACTGGGATGGAGGTTCACCTTCCAGCAGGACAATAACCATAAGCATACTGCTAAAGCAACACTCAAGTGGTTTAAGGGGAAACATTTAAATGTCTTGGAATGGCCTAGTCAAAGCCCAGACCTCAATCCAATTGAGAGTCTGTGGTATGACTTAAAGGTTTGTGTACATCAGCGGAACCCATCCAACATGAAGGAGATGGAGCCGTTTTTCTTTGAATAATTGGCAAAAATCCCAGTGGCTAGATGTGCCAAGCTTATAGAGACATACCCCAGGAGACTTGCAGCTGTAATTACTGCAAAAGGTGGCTCTACAAACTATTGACTTTGGGGGGTGAATAGTTATGCACGCTCAAGTTTTCTGTCTTTTTGTCTTATTTCTTGTTATGTTTGGGGCAAATACAGCACATCAGTGAGTACCACTTTTTAAGCATGGTGGTGGCTGCATCATGTTATGGGTATGCTTTTATCACAGGCAAGGACTAGGTATAAGAATACATGGAATACAGCTATAAGCATAGGCAAAATCCTAGAGGAAAACATTGTTCAGTCTGCTTTACATCAGACAATGGGTGTCACGGATCCCCCCGTTACTGCTGCTCATTCCATTCACCAGCTCCGGAGGTCTACATCACCGGCCTTCTAGGCGTCACTGAACTGGATTCATTATCACCAACTCTGTGATATTTACTCACACCTGGTTCCCATTCCCCCTGATTAGTATGTTATTTAAGTGACCTCTGTTCCCCATTTTCCTTGTTGGTTATTGTTACCATGTCCATTGGTTCTGTAAGTACCTGTACTGTTGTATCAGCTTCCATGCAACATGTTATTGTGCACTTGTTTTACAGGTCTATTCCCGTGTATTATTTAGAGGTTTACACCTCACTCTTTTGTTTGGGTGGAGTAAATAAAACCCCCTATTACGTATTTCCTTGCCTGTCTCCAATCATTAAGACAACATGACAGAATAACCGACTCCATAAATGGAGATAGCAGGAAAGACAGAGCTATCGACCATCGTAGAGACAGTCCAGCATCACAAGGACTGTCTCTCCAGACTCGGCAGCGCCATGGACAGTGGGCTGGCAACCCTCCTGCGCTTGGAGGGGAATGTGCAGTCCCTCCAGTCTCCAGCACCAGTTCTGGCACCAACCCCCACACCACTACCTTCCTCCGTCCCATCTGAGCCAGCCAACAGAATACCCCTGTCCCACCCAGAGCGCCTTGATGGCACTCCAGCGAAATGCAAGGGATTCCTTCTACAATGCGACCTGTACATCACTCACTATGCCGAGGCTGTCTCCGGGGGAGACAGGGTTGTCACCGTCATCTCGGCACTGACAGGACAGGCCCTGGACTGGGAGGCAACAGTCTGGGAGACGGGCGGACCCGAGGTCGACTCCTACGAGCACTTCACCTTCCTCTTCCGCTCAGTGTTTGATCATCCTGTGTAGGGCCACGAGGGGGGTGAGCGCCTACTCCAACTACGCTAAGGATCTAGGACCACCTCGGAGTTCGCCCTGGAGTTCCGGTCCATCGCGGCCTCCAACGGATGGAATGAGCTGGCTCTGGTCACCATGTTCCGCAGCAGACTGCGGAGGAGGTACAGGTGGAGTTAGCCTGCCGTGATGAGAACCTGTCACTTTACTAGCTCATCAGCATGGCGATTCATTTGGACAACCTCCTATTGTCCCGACGAAGACCTGCACGGAATCTGGCGCCCAAGGCTAAATCTGCTCTGTGGCCAGAGCCGATGGGATGTGGGCTCTACATGTTTGCCCGAGGCAGAGCGTAGAAGGAGGAGGAATCTGGGCCTCTGCTCCTATTGTGGCAAAAGGGCTAATATCTCCCCGACATGTCCTCTAACAACAAATAAGCGAGGAGTTGACAATGGGAATTCTCCTGCTCAAACCCATGTAGGATGCAAGATCTTACCTCCTTTTCTTTCAACTCAACCAGTGTGTTGTTCAATTAAATTTCCTGAATACCTAGCCCCTCACTCCCGTTAGCTCTGATTGATTCCAAAGCTGCCGGACTGGCCACTGCATTACACATTACTTTGGTTCCCCTAGTCACCCATTCTGGTTCGAGCCCTGTATAATCATTCAATAGGGACAGGAGTAGTACATCACATCACTTTTCCTGTTTCTCTGCTGACCCATGACACTCATTTAGAACAGATCACCTTTTTGATTATAGACACCCCCCACGCACCCCGTTGTTTTAGGTATCCCCTGGTTGAGTAGGTATAACCCTGTTATTTCCTGGTCCGAGAGGATACTGCTGGGTTGGTCGCAGGAGTGTCAGGGGAGGTGTCTCATGGTGTCTGTCAACACCACTACGGTGGAAAGTCCGGACCACACCCCTCAAGTGAAGTTATCGGAAGAATACCAGGATCTGCATCAGGTTTTCTCTAAGACCCAGGCTGCACGCCTGCCACCTCATCACCCCTGGGACTGTGCCATTGACTTGCTGTCTGACGCAGCCCTCCCGAGAGGACACGTCTATCCCCTCTCCTCTGCGGAGACAGAGGCCATGCAGAGACCTATGTGCAGGATAGCCTCCAGCAGGGTTTTATCCACCCCTCTACATCACCAGCCTTCTCAAGATTATTTTTTGTTAAAAAGAAAGATTGGGGGACTGCGCCCCTGCATTGATTATCGAACAATGAATAAAGCCACGGTGAAGTTCAGCTATTCTCTACCCCTCATCCCAACCATCATCGAACAAATGTACGGTGCGCAGTACTTCACGAAACTGGACTTGAGGAGCATCTACAATATGGTGCCCATTAGTGCAGGCGACAAATGGAAAACAGCCTTTTCCACAACCATGGGCCATTTTGAGTATCTAGTAATGGCTTTTGGCCTGTCTAATGCTTCTTCAGTCTTCCAGGTCTTTATTAACAAAGTGTTTCGGGACATGCTGGGACCGCACCCAGCGTGTCTTGTTAGTCAGGTCTGTGCTGGGAAGACTGTTGGAGCATGATCTATATGTTAAACAAAATAATAGTTTGTTTTTCCAGCGGTCCGTATCCTTTTAGGGCTACCTCATATCGATGGAGGGAGGGAGTGGAGATGGAGGAGCGACGCATCAGTGCAGTAACTCTTGCAGTCAGGGCATGGCCCATCCCCAACTCTGTGAAAGCAGTCCAGCGATTCCTGGGGTTCGCCAACTATTTCCGGAGTTTCATCCGGAGCTTCAGCACGGTGGTCGTGCCTCTTACCTCCCTGCTGAGAGGAGGTCCCCAGCACCTTCATTGGATGGTGGAGGCGGAGAGGGCATTCGAGACACTAACACTAAAGACACACTTCACCACTTCACCACTGGCACATCCCGATCCCTCACTTCCCTTCATCGACGAGGTGGATGCCTCCGAAGTAGGAGTCGGGGCAGTGCTGTCCCAGCACACCGGAACCCCTCCAAAGCTGCAGCCCTGCGCCTTCTACTCCAAGTAGCTGAGCCCCGCCCAGAGGAACTACGACATCGGGGACCGGTAACTCTTGGTGGTCAAGAAGGCTCTGAAGGCGTGGAGGCATTGGCTGGAGGGGTCCAAACACCCTTTCCTGGTGTGGACAGACCACTGCAACCTGGAGTACATCAGGGCAGCGATGAGGCTAAACCCGAGACAGGCCAGATGGGCTCTATTCTTTGCCAGCTTCCAATTCACACTTTCAAATAGCCCAAGCTCGAAGAACATGAAGGCAGCCACCCTGTCTCGCCTCTATGACGCAGAGGAAAGAGCGAGAGAAGACCCCCATCATCCCTCTGTCCCATATCATCGCGCCAGTGGTGTGGGATGTGGATGTACAGCAGGCCCTGCTCATGGAACCCGCACCTGCACAGTGCACGGAGAACTGCGCCTACATGCACACTTACCTGGGCGCACACGGTGCCTGTGTCGGGTCATCCTGGGATAAGCCGTACCATCGCCTGCCTGACTGAGAAGTACTGCTGGCCCACCTTGGCTTATGATAAATAATAATATTTACAGTAATATTACAAAATATTCATATTCATGAAATCACAAGTGCAATATTGCAAAACACAGTTTAGCCTTTTGTTAATCCACCTGTCGTCTCAGATTTTGAAATGATGCTTTACAGAGAAAGAAACGTTTGGGTAAGTTTATTGATAGCCTAGCATAGCATTATGTACACTTAGCATCAGGAAGCTTGGTCACGAAAATCAGAAAAGCAATCAAATGAACCGTTTACCTTTGATGATCTTCGGATGTTTTCACTCACAAGACTCCCAGTTACACAACAAATGTAATTTTTATACCCCAAAATACCTCTGTTTGTTTGTCGCGTTATGTTCAGAAATCCTTAGGAAAGAGCGGTCACGACAACGCAGACAGAAATTCCAAATAGTCTTCATAATGTCCACAGAAACATGTCAAACATTTTTTATAATCATTCCTCGGGTAGTTTTTAAAATATATATTCGATAACATATCAACCAAGTGTGTAAGTCTTTCAATAACAGCGGGAGGAACAATGGCAGCTTTACTCAGTTGTGCAAAAACACTCTGAGAGCCCCCACCTATCCACTTACGCAATGTGATCTTTCACGCTCATTTTTCAAAATAAAAGCCTGAAACTATGTCTAAAGACTGTTGACACCTTAGGGAAGCCATAGAAAAAAGGAATCTGGTTGATATCCCTTTAAATGGAGGATAGGCATGCATAGGAACAGAAGGGTTTCAAAATAAGAGGCACTTCCTGATTGGATTTTCCTCAGGGTTTCGCCTACAATATCAGTTCTGTTATACTCACAGACAATATTTTGACAGTTTTTTGGAAACTTTAGAGTTTTTTCTATCCTAATCTGTCAATTATATGCATATTCTAGCATCTGGTCCGGAGAAATAGGCCGTTTACTTTGGGAACGTTATTTTTCCAAACAATAGTGCCCCCTAGCTTGAAGAGGTTAAATAATAATGGGCAAATATTGTACAATCCAGGTGTGCAAAGCTCTTAGAGACTTACCCAAAAAGACTCACACATGTAATTGTACAAAGCTGCCTCTACAAAGTATTGACTCAGGGGTGTGAATACTTATGTGGGGTATTGTTTGTAAATGGGTGAGATTTATATTTATTTATATATATATATATATAATGTTGTAACACAACAACATTAATTCAAGGGTTATGAATACTTTCTGAAAGCAGTATTTAACTGCTAATGACTGGCAGGGCTGATTTAAAAAAAAATATTATCTACACTGTAACACAAAACTGTAATTTACAAGGTAAGTTTGGGTGTTAGCAGCATAAAGAAACTCTGAACATTTTTACTGCACCATACTGTAAATTATGATGCATTGTGGAAAAATGTCTGTTCTATGATTGATACTGTAATTCCACCTGTCAGAATACAGTATCGTACCATATCTTAGGAGCGCCAAAAACCATTTGACCACTAGTGGATGCATAGTATTGTTGTTTCTGGCTCATTAACATATTTTGAGGCATGCCTTGTAAGTTGCCTTGTAGTTGCACCTGTGAGGGAGAATGCTGTACCAATTTTCTCCAATGTGATTCAAATCAAATCAAAATCAAATCAAATCAAATTTATTTATATAGCCCTTCGTACATCAGCTGATATCTCAAAGTGCTGTACAGAAACCCAGCCTAAAACCCCAAACAGCAAGCAGGTGTAGAAGCACGGTGGCTAGGAAAAACTCCCTAGAAAGGCCAAAACCTAGGAAGAAACCTAGAGAGGAACCAGGCTATGTGGGGTGGCCAGTCCTCTTCTGGCTGTGCCGGGTGGAGATTATAACAGAACATGGCCAAGATGTTCAAATGTTCATAAATGACCAGCATGGCGCAATAATAATAAGGCAGAACAGTTGAAACTGAAAAACTCCCTAGAAAGGCCAAAACCTAGGAAGAAACCTAGAGAGGAACCAGGCTATGTGGGGTGGCCAGTCCTCTTCTGGCTGTGCCGGGTGGAGATTATAACAGAACATGGCCAAGATGTTCAAATGTTCATAAATGACCAGCATGGTCCAATAATAATAAGGCAGAACAGTTGAAACTGGAGCAGCAGCACAGTCAGGTGGAAGTTGAAACTGGAGCAGCAGCATGGCCAGGTGGACTGGGGACAGCAAGGAGTCATCATGTCAGGTAGTCCTGGGGCATGGTCCTAGGGCTCAGGTCCTCCGAGAGAGAGAGAAGGAGAGAATTAGAGAACGCACACTTAGATTCACACAGGACACCGAATAGGACAGGAGAAGTACTCCAGATATAACAAACTGACCCCAGCCCCCCGACACATAAACTACTGCAGCATAAATACTGGAGGCTGAGACAGGAGGGGTCAGGAGACACTGTGGCCCCATCCGAGGACACCCCGGACAGGCCCAAACAGGAAGGATATAACCCCACCCACTTTGCCAAAGCACAGCCCCCACACACCACTAGAGGGATATCTTCAACCACCAACTTACCATCCTGAGACAAGGCTGAGTATAGCCCACAAGGATCTCCACCACGGCACAACCCAAGGGGGCGCCAACCCAGACAGGATGACCACAACAGTGAATCAACCCACTCAGGTGACGCACCCCCTCCAGGGACGGCATGAGAGAGCCCCAGTAAGCCAGTGACTCAGCCCCTGTAATAGGGTTAGAGGCAGAGAATCCCAGTGGAAAGAGGGGAACCGGCCAGGCAGAGACAGCAAGGGCGGTTCGTTGCTCCAGAGCCTTTCCGTTCACCTTCCCACTCCTGGGCCAGACTACACTCAATCATATGACCCACTGAAGAGATGAGTCTTCAGTAAAGACTTAAAGGTTGAGACCGAGTTTGCGTCTCTGACATGGGTAGGCAGACCGTTCCGTTCCATAAAAATGGAGCTCTATAGGAGAAAGCCCTGCCTCCAGCTGTTTGCTTAGAAATTCTAGGGACAATTAGGAGGCCTGCGTCTTGTGACCGTAGCGTACGTGTAGGTATGTACGGCAGGACCAAATCAGAGAGATAGGTAGGAGCAAGCCCATGTAATGCTTTGTAGGTTAGCAGTAAAACCTTGAAATCAGCCCTTGCTTTGACAGGAAGCCAGTGTAGAGAGGCTAGCACTGGAGTAATATGATCAAATTTTTTTGTTCTAGTCAGGATTCTAGCAGCCGTATTTAGCACTAACTGAAGTTTATTTAGTGCTTTATCCGGGTAGCCGGAAAATAGAGCATTGCAGTAGTCTAACCTAGAAGTGACAAAAGCATGGATTAATTTTTCTGCATCATTTTTGGACAGAAAGTTTCTGATTTTTGCAATGTTACGTAGATGGAAAAAAGCTGTCCTCTAAATGGTCTTGATATGTTCTTCAAAAGAGAGATCAGGGTCCAGAGTAACGTAGATTATAGTGCCCCATCAATATAAAATATTTGGGAGATAGATTGGAGTGGCATCTCATCTTAATCTTTAACTGGGTGAGCATTTTGACATTTTGTTTTGCCCTGTAGTCACTGCGAGTTTGGAAGCCTTTGTTAAGGCCTCAAGATGTTCAAGTGATATAAAACACAAAAAGTGAATTATTATGTTGTAATGTGTAAACACTTTACCTAGCAGCCAACCTGCTTGTACCAATCCCTTGTAATTACATTACAATACTGTGCAAACCCCTCCCCTAAATTAATTTAATTAATTCAATCTGATGATGGTAGCATTTTATTTGTTACAGTATTGCACTTTGTGCCATTACACAGTACTTGCTTTGATACAGCATTTATATTACAGTAGTTGTAGTGTAATATTAAATAGAGAATTTACTTGCCACCGAACTGCCTAAAAATTCACAGTAACCCTTTTACAGTGTACTGTTTACCATATTATCATTCTAACATAATAGTAGAAGAAAAGACTATGTGGTTTGATTGATGTGTTCACCTGGTCTTGTGATATTTTTACTATAGGTTTTTGGAACTCTGCACTTATATTTATCACATTACAAAAAATACATGCAATGCCTCCGGAAAGTATTCAGACCCCTTGACTTTTTCCACATTTTGTTACATTACAGCCTTCTAAAGTGGATTCAATAAAAAAAATCCTCAGCAATCTACACACAATACCCCATCAGACAAAGTGAAAACAGGTTTTTAGAAACAGAAAGACCTTATATCCGTAAATATTCAGAACCTTTGCTACGAGACTCGAAATTGAGCTCCGGTGCATTCGGTTTCCATTGATCCTCATTGAGTAGTTTCTACAACTTGATTGGAGCCCACCTGTGGTAAATTCAATTGATTGAACATGATTTGGAAAAACCTACACCCGTCTATATAAGGGCTCACACTTGACAGTGCATGTCAGAGAAAAAACCAAGCATGAGGTCGAAGGAATTGGAGCTCTTATACAGGATTGTGTCGAGGCACAGATGTAGGGAAGGGTACAAAAACATTTCTGCAGCATTGAAGGTCGATAAGAACACAATGGCCTCCCCCTTAGGGAGGTGACCAAGAACCCGATGGTCACTCTGACAGTGCTTTAGTGTTCCTCTGTGAAGATGGGAGCAATTTCCAAAAGGACAACCATCTCTGCAACACTCCACCAATCATGCCTTTATGGTAGAGTGACCAGACGGAAGCCACTCCTCAGTAAAAGGCATATGATAGCCCTCTTGGAGTTTGCCAAAATGCACCGAAAGACTCTCATACCATTAGAAACAATATTCTCTGGTTCGATGAAACCAATATTGAAATCTTTGGCCTGAATGCCAAGCGTCACGTCTGGAGGAAACCTCGCACCATCCCTTCGGTGAAGCATGGTGTTGGCAGCATCATGCTGTGTCACGCCCTGAGCTGTTTCACCTGTCTTTGTGCTCGTCTCCACACCCAGATGTCACCCATCTTCCCCAATATCCCCAGTGTATTTATACCTGTGTTCCCTGTTTGTCTGTTGCCAGTTCGTTTTGTTCATTCATACCTACCAGCGTTTTTCCCTGCTCCTGCCTGTTTTCCTGCTCCTGTTTTCTAGTCCTTCCCGGTTTTGACCGTTCTGCCTGCCCTGACCTTGAGACTGCCTGCCGTTTTGTACCTTACCCAACCGTTCTGGATTATTGACCTCTGCCAGCCGTTCTGGACCCTTTATCCCTTCTCTGGATTATTGACCCCTGCCTGCCTCAACCTGTCGTTTGCCTGCCCCTGTTGTTAGGAATAAACTTTTTACCGTGGGGATGTTTTTCAGGACAAGTCTCTTAATGTCCTTGATTGGCCCAGCCAGAGCCCAGACTTGAACCCATCGAACATCTCTGGAGAGACCTGAAAACAACTGTGCAGCAACGGTCCCCATCCATCCTGACTGAGCTTGAGAGGATCTGCAGAGAAGAATGGGAGAAACTCCACAAATACAGGTGTGCCAAGCTTGTAGCTTCATACCCGAGAAGACTCAATGCTGTAATCGCTGCCAAGGGTTCTTCAACAAAGTGCTATCAATTTGATATCTGTTTTTTTTTTAATAAATTAGCAACAATTTCTAATAACCGGTTTTTGCTTTGTCATTATGGGGTATTGTGTGTAGATTGATGAGGAAACAAATCTATTTAATCAATTTTAGAATAAGGCTGTAACGTAACAAAATGTGGAAAAAGTTAAGGGGTCTGAATACTTTCCAAAGGCACCGTAAATCAAAATAAAATAAAATGCATTGTGTTAAGAGGGTGAGAGTTGGTGAAAATTCGTATTTGATGACCAATGTGTCTCCACCTTGCCGTAACAAGCACACAATGCGTCCGTGAACCATTCTTCTGAAATAGTCATGCAGATCCGACTCTCACTCAATCTCACTGAAATGTCCCCAACAATCTTATCATGGGACATACAGTATGTTACTACTCTGGTATGGACTGGTAGGCTCTGTTTGAGAGAACGGTGATGATTACAGTCATGTGCAATCCCCAGCCACACTCTTCCTCATGTTATTAATGAGATAATGTCTCACTTGGACTGGCATCACACACTTGATGAACGCAGACCTGGGAGATTGCTTCTCCAATGCAGCTGACAGCCTGGATTACCTAGACAAATTAATGGCTCTATAATTAGATTTTCCCAGGGATTGCTGCCTGCGATGTCTCTCTAAGTGACTCCAGCTGAGAGAGAGGAGACAAGCTGTTTGAATGAGTCCATTGCACAGTGACAGTGGCTTTATCAGGTCTGTATGCTAAAGAGATGAGGGGTTGGTGGGGGAAGGCGGTTCTAGACCAGTCATTACGGGTTCCCTGAAGAGATCCAGGAACAGGGACAGAATTCCTAGCTCTTTTTGGAGAACACTGAGGATCCCTAAAGTGGTTCAGAGGATCTGTGATGGGGATCTCAGGGACCTCAGGGATCTTGAAACTGAAATGAAGAAAGGAATCTGTGAGAAAGTCAAAAAGAGATGGAGAGGAGATCTGAGTTAGTGTAAGGGTTGTTGGAGTGTGGTGCACTGCAGGCAGCTTCTGCCTTGTCAATGAGCGTGTCAATACAGGGAGCAGCTACCTCACACCAGTCAGCAGCTTCTGTCAATAACCTATTGACTCCATTAGCAGACCAGGCACTTGCTACTCACTCACTCACTCACTCACTCAGACAGACACACACACACACACACACACAAAACAGAGCGACACACACCGATTTTTGTCCCAGTTATCATGGAATTAAAGTCATGGCTGTAGGTTACGGAGCCACTGGACTGTGAGGGGAGACGAGAATTTTCAAAGTGTCAGCTAATATACACTGTATGCCTCATATTGGGTTTTAAAGGTAATCAGGACCAAGAACTTATTGTGTGTTAGGTTTGAAACAGGGGTACTGTATTTGTAACGGTTCTCTTTTGGTGAAGGAGAGTCGGACCAAAATGCGGCGTGTAGATTGCGACCCATATTTAATCAACAAACGTAAAACACAAATCAATACAAAAACTACAAAAAAACAACAAACATGGAAACGTAACGAAAACCGAAACAGCCCTATCTGGTGAAAACACAGAGACAGGAACAATCACCCACAAACACACAGTGAAACCCAGGCTACCTAAATATGGTTCCCAATCAGAGACAATGACTAACACCGGCCTCTGATTGAGAACCATATCAGGCCAGACATAGAAATAGACAAACTAGACAGGAAACATGGAATGCCCACTCAGCTCACACCCTGACCAACCAAAACATAGAAATATACAAAGTAAACTATGGTCAGGGTGTGACAGTATTCCTATTAAACTTACCATACTTTCTAGCTGTGTTTATATTTATATTCTACATTATATTAACTACCAGTGTAATAACCTATGTAATTAACATGTAATAGCCAAGTGGAATGCAGCTATGGAATACTCCACGTGTGCATGAAGTTTTGGTACAGCGCTAGTGGCAGCTCTAGCAGTTTCAGGTCCCAGTGGCAGGTAATTAAACTGTCTTTCACATCAGGGAACCCTCTCACTAACAAGGTCTCTTTCTTTCGTTCGTCTCAACAAGTAACCACCGCTCTGGTTTCAGGCAACCCTTCCCAATCCACTCTCTGGGGTAATTCCCTTCCTTTCTCTTAATTATCTTAAGGGGTGTGGGGGGTCCCTCCTGTGCTGACGGTGCAGGTTCGATCGCTTCCTTTCTTCCTGTTAACTCTCCACCCACGTCTAATCCGAGCCTTGCAGAGCAGACTTTTTAAAAAGGGCTGGCCTTGCAAAGAGTTTGTGTTCCTTATGTAATAACAGAATAACTTATTGGATAAGTGTTTAAATATAGGTTAGACATAAATATTCAAACCCCTTGACATGTTCTGTGAAATGAATGTCTGATTTCTTTACATACTGTACATCACAACTAACACACAGGCACGTTCACAGATAGGGCTCAACCTGTTTAGAGTTCATGTCCTTCCAGTCTCCAAAGTTCCCTTTTCAGTGGTGGTATAATTTCCCCCAAAAATGTTTTGTCGTTGTTATTCTGAACCCACTGCCCCACAAACAGTCATTAAATTCTTATCATGCTTCATAACCAAAAAGTTGCACATCTTAATTTGTTGACCATCAGCATTGGTGGGCAAAGGTGGGCACGCATATCCAGATTAGTGATCAGAACTTGTTTCATTTCCTCCAGTTTGGCAAAAACAGACTAGGCCTACGTTTATTATCCATATAAAATATAGCTTAGCAATATACTACTGTCCTATCAAAGATAAGTCAATAGGCTACCTGGTTATTTGATTAATAATTTTCATATTTCAGATAGGCCTAGTTTTAAGTGGCCCGTCGTACCCCCTGTAATGACAGGCTACATTTGTACGCACATGTTTGCGTACCACTCCTTTTTGTGTTTCGCTGGTCAAAAAGTTTGAAAACTTCTGGGAGACATGATTGGGCCAATAAATGGAATGTGGTTGGGTATAGTGAATGGTAGGACACAATCTTCTGTTTTGACTGCAATTGTGTTGGTCATAAGTGAAGCATTTATTCCAGTTAAAAATAGTTCAGCAAAATAGTTCACTCGTCACATTGTGCTGCTTTCCCCTTTTCTCGTAAAAATTGCTCAAGGAGTATGTGAACACGGTTGTGGTATTTTCATTTTTGGAGGTGTTGGTGGGGGGTCTTTTTTAAGTTTGAGCACATGTCCCCCAAAAGGTCTGTGCACGGCCCTAGTAACAAGTGACGTGAAGTGCCTGCCCTGTGAAAATGAATGAAAAAATGAACTGTAATGAATAATAAATAAATACACATTTAATCAATAATATTTATTTTGGGGTATTTTGTTAGGCTCCCCATTAGCTGTTGAGAAAACAGCAGTTAATCTACCTGAGGTCCACACGAAACATGACAAAACACAGAGCATTAATATACACGAACAGCTCAAGGACAGAACTACATTCATTTTAGAACACGTAGCCTACAGTGCATTCAGAAATGATTCAGACCCCTTCACTTTTTCCACATTTTCTTACCTTATAGCCTTACTCTAAAATGGATTAAATAAAACAAGCCAAAGTCTGACCCAAGGCTGTAATCGCTGCCAAAGGTGCTTCAACAAAGTACTGAGTAAAGGGTCTAAATTATGTTCATGTGATATTTCAGTTTTTTTTTTGTTTAATCAATTTTAGAATAAGTTTGTAACTTAACAAAATTTGGAAAAAGTCAAGGGATCTGAATACTTTCTGAATGCAATGTACACACCAACTATCTAGGTCAAATAGGGGAGGGGCGTTGTGCCGTGAGGTGATGCTTTTTCTGTTTTTCTATACCAGGTTTGCTGAGCATTATGAAATGGAAGGGAGTTCCATGCAATAATGGCTCTATATAATACTGTTATCTTTCTTGAATTTGTTCTTGATTTGGGGACTGTGAAAATATCCCTGATGGCATGTCTGGTGGGGTAAGTGTGTGTGTCAGAGCTGTGTGTAAGTTGACTATGCAAACAATTTGGAGTTTTCAACACAATGTTTCTTATAGACAGAAGAAGTGATGCAGTCAGTCTCAACTCTTAGCCAAGAGAGACTGTTCTGCATAGTATTTATATTAGTCCTCCGATTACAATGAAGAGCAGGACGTGCCGCTCTGTTCTGGGCCAGCTGCAGATTAACTAGGTC